>NC_044200.1:12496023-12799773 GCF_900880675.1 Sparus aurata | reverse complement strand
CGGACAGTTGGGTATTTCGTCACGTGTACAGTATCACCACTTAGTCCCAATTAAGGCGGCAAGTGGCATCTTCTTCCAAATATGGCGACCGCCTAAGCGTGGACACGGAGGACACCTTCTTCAGCCATCTGCAAACCACATGGACCGTAAAATAGTCTTCGGTAGTAACCGCGCTGTGAGACAGGATGAGCCATTTTGCATACAGAAAGCGGCCGCATGTGATAAGAGTTAAGTTTCAGGTTCCCTCATGTGAGGAAACGGAGACAAGAGAAAGTTTGACCTGTGATCGGATGAACATCCCCAATCAGTCTGAAATATCTGAAATAGAGCTCTTACACAGAGGTCACCGAGTGCAGGTCAGTCTGACCCAAAAACCCCAAAGCCGGTTGAGCGCGTGCCAATTCCTCCAAAGAGCCAAGTTGCTTCCTTCCTTCCTTTTTGTCCATAAAGAGAGAAATAGCTGGCATTTGTCACTCTGAACCCTCCTTCCTGTTTGCTACAGTGCGGGAGATAATATCTGGGGAAGGCATGAGTGTTTAGGCCAAAGCCGCCCGTGCGCCAAGTAAACTACATTTTCATCTGGATCGATTGGAAAGGTGCACGGGGGGGGGGGGGGGGTGAACGGACAAAAGATGTTGTCGGACAAGAGAGCCAGCTGGACGGCCTCCAAATTCATCGACAGCAGCAGCAGCAGCAGCAGCAGCAGCGATGAGCCATCTGTCAGGACTCCATGAAGATATCATCACCTTGCTGTTTCCATTCTTTGTAAGATTTATGTGGAAAATCCACAGGCCGAACACACTTTCACAGTAACTTCCTGAAAGTAAGATACACATGAATTGACGTGCATTATATAAACAGTTATTTATCACCTCCTTCTATACAGAACTCAGGAGGAAGATAGTTGATTGTTGAGACTCATCCCCACGCTGTAAAATACTGATGCAGCCCAGGGCATTGACACCCTTAGGAAGTTACGTTTTGTTACTTTAAATATCTCGTTTCGTCAGTCCAACTGTCCAAAATCCAAAGATCTTCCATTCACGATCACATACGACGGAAATGCAGAGATTCCTCACATTTCTTTGCGCCATGAATAAGGGGATGTTTGGTATCTTGGCATGAAGAACAACATGACGTGATGAAGGACTATTTGATTGTCACAAAAGCTGCAAATTTGTCATTTCGTTAAAAGATGAATCAACCGATAGTTGTGGGTCTAGCGTAAAGCTACACCTGGCAACAGAGAGCCGAAGTCACGCCCGTTCCGGTGGACCCCATGGGGCCTTGTTTCAGGAAAAAGGTTATATGGTGGGGAACAGAGAGAAACAACTATGCCGTGAATCACACACATGATGTTTGTCCATTTTAAAAGATAATTCTCCAACTTCATCCGTACAAACGCCATCGTCTCGCTCCACACGCGTCACCAACACCAACATGGCCGCCAACTCGGCACAGCTTGGCACTTAAATCGGTGAAAAACTGAACTTTCTCAGGTTGAAGATGGATCTTTTAAACTGACGAACATCACATGTGTAGTTCATGTCGCAATTCAGACCACACAGAAACGATCTGTACCTCGTCATTCTTAACCATACAAAGTTATTCTGAAATAAGGCCCCATGGGAGGGACGTCAGCTCTCTGTTTGAGCCTCCCACCCTGAGCGTGGCGTCAGAGGGAAAATGGCCGCCGTGTGAATGTTGTCTAAAGTTCAGATATATGCCATCACTGCAGTAAAAGACATATCAAGATACAACAATATTCAAAATCCAAGACGGCGTATCGTCTCATATCAAGATAATGATACGATAATGATATTCGCCTTGCCTGGAATGGAACATACTTCTAAAATGATCTCCCGAATGTTGTTGCCTTTGATGAAAAAACACTTGTTCAAGTATCAAATAATTCATTTCAGTTGAGAATTTTTCTGGAAGGAGGAAACTAGTGTTTATAGTGGTGCTTTATGAAGGCCTTGCTCGACATTACTGGGTATTGTATTGACACAGAGGACGCTCCTGGCCTAAAACGAGCCAACACGAACACAGTTTATCCTCCGTATCCTCGTGAATGTCAAACAAATATGTCGGGTTTAAAGAAGGGTTACGTAAGGCCAACACAGTGAACACACACACTCTCAAACAGACCTCGTCCGGAGTCAGATGACTGCTTGTTACTGCTGCTCTATAGCTCTGTATGTGTGTGTGTGTGAGAGAGATAGAGAGTGTGTGTGTGTATTATGAGGAAATTGAACAGCTGAGAGAAAATGTAGCTGTGCTGCCATTACCCCACACTGGATTCCTGTGACCCAGTTATGTACAGTAGAGCAGAACCGATTAGGGCCGACTGGACCCTTTTTTTTTTTTTTTTTTTCTCTTTCTCCCCTGGAAGAAAACGTGTTCTCCAATGACACACAGACTGTGCACTCACCAAGTGTGTGTAGCCAAGTGTGTGGAGGTAAATTATTGGTGAGGGACGCATTAATCTCTAACTGTGTCCTCTAAAGGCAGAGCCATGCAACCGGCACAAGTGTCCAAATGTGGAGAACATAACTGGGCTGAAGGTTTCCAGGTGGAAACACACTTTGAGTCTAATTATCAGGTTTCCTTGATGATCAACACAACCAAAGTTTACTTTTTGGGATTTTTTCTTTACCATGTACTTCATTCTTGAGAGTATAAAATCTCGAAGCTGCAGATGAAATGAAGATGAAAAAAAGTTGATATACTTGGTATGGATGTGTGGAAAAGACAGAAAAAAAGGTGACTTTAGGCATTTTTATCAAAAGTAGAAATCGCCGGGAAAAATCCAAGGAGCGAGAAAAGTCCAGAGCCTCCCTGTCCTCTGGGTATGACACACACACACACACACACACACACACACACACACACACACACACAACACACACACGCGCGCGCGCATGCATCCAACTTACCCACTCCACCAGTTTGACGAAGCCCAGAGGCTCCTTCAGGGGCGACAAGTTCAGCCGAAATCCGGTCATCATGATTGTGCGTCTGCTCCAAAAACCCTTTATCCAGTTGTTCCTAAACTGTGTATGTTGGTCCAACAGGGAGGGGAGGGAAAAAAAAGGGGGAGTTGTTTGACAGAGTGACGTGGTTTTTTACTGCCGACGCTGCAAAAAGAATTTTTAAAAAACACCAACTCAAGTTTTGTTTTTTTTGTAAAAGTGAGATTAACGAGCCGACCGTGCGCAAAAGCGACTGAATCCAAAAGAGGCGAGGCAGATTTAGGAAATGCGGTTTTGCGCGCCGCGGGAGCTTTGAGCAACAGATGAAAATGAAGATCTCGCGAAGTGAGGTGGATGTTTTTTGCAGTGTAGCTCGAAAAAAAAGAAAGAAAAAAAGAAGTTCCCGGCGCTCCGCTTTTGGTGATGCGCAAAATACGCAGGCGATGCAGCATATAAAGAAAGTGTGCCAAATGACGCGTAGCCCTTTGGGGTTGAGACAGCGTCACGGCGTAGCTCCGCACCGTTGCCAGTACGTTTTTGTTTTCCAACTACCAAGTGGTGGGATTGTAAAAAAAAACAAAAACAAAAAAAAAACAAAGAAAACACAAAGACGACTTAAAAAACGCATCCAGTTGCAGCACAAAACGGTTGTGTGCCGGAGGAAATCCAACGCACAGCTGGAGATTACGCCTCTAAAGTTAGAGCCCAGAGGACCGAGAAGCATCAGAGGAGTCCTGCTGAGCTTTCATTGGATCCGGCCGCTGCTGGAGGGACGCGGGCTGCCTCCTCCTTGCTGACTCTGCACTTACTGTGTGTGACGCCTCCTCGGTGCTGCTGACTTGAGATCATATGACTCTCTGAGCAAAAACCACAGATTCTCCTCCCCAAAAAAATCCCCAAAAGAGATAAGTTAGATGACTTAAGTTTAAATAAAAAAAAAAAAAAAAAAAAAAAAGGTTAAAGGGGCTTTTCACCAAACCTAAGACGCGTCTGACGTGAGATCAATCAGACGGCTGGTGCTGCGTCTCAATTCAGGGTCTGCATCCTTCGAAGGGCCCGGCCTTTGCGGTCTTCAAAGGCGAGTCCTTTGGAGAGACATTGTTAACCGCGTTGTTAAATTGGATGGTCTAGCCTTTGGAGCATTTCACGATTGCGTCATCAGATGTTTTACCCTTACATCACAAATTCTGTCGCCCAGGCCTGCGGAAGTGACGATCTACGCCAGGCAATGTCGCCACTTTCGCTCTTTCTTCTTTTTCAGGCGCGCAAAGAATCTCGAGATATGTGAGGCCACGAAGGATAGTAGCAGTGCATCCTCCAAAACGGGGAACAGAAGGCCGCGTTTGTGGGGCGCATTCGGAGGAGCCTTCGAATTGGGACGGCCTCCAAAGGTGGCCTCAGAATGATTGCAGACCCTGAAATGAGACACAGCTTATGTCTTCCACATAACCCTGATGACATCATCAACATCTGATGTTTATTAGACATGGATGATGCAATGATAGTGTTCTTGGAGCCTGATTTAAAAGGTTTTTTTAGTCAGAAACATTCAAAAATCTATTAAAATCATCAACAAAATGTGGAAGAAACAATGTCCATGTATTTGGTTGCAGGAAGTTAGAATGCTAACCAGCTAGCACCAGCACCAGCACTCCCCCCCCCCCCCCCCCCCCGAGCCACAAAGGGCTTTACACTACTTTTTTTTTTTCCATCCTCATGCAGTAGTACTCCCCAAGACCTGCAAACACACTTTCATGTGTAAAAACTGGTGGAGTTACCCTTTAAGAAGATTGAAGGAATTGCACTGAAGCACCATTTCCAAGCATTTACAGGATCTGACCAGCTCTTATCGTGGGTGATTTCGGGTAATTTCATTCAAAAGCAAAAAACACTAATGGACCCCAGCCTTGTTGTTGCCACGGTTCATGACTCATGAAGGTGTTGAAGCCCGGCTATCTGTGAGTGGTGCAGCAAAATAAGGACTCTCTTTGTAATCCCAATGTCCAATCGTGCATCACCTAATAGTGTCCCCAGAAATCCGTTTCCATTGAACAACAACCACCACCTTGACTCTCTTCATAGGCTTTCTAAAATGTTTTACGATGTTCGTTGCAGGCGGTTGAGATTCTAAATGTCGATAAGGTGTTTTCTTCTACAGATTCGGAAATGATTTACGCAAAGCTTTTCTCGGAAAGATGTCATGTGGCAACAATCATGGGGAACAACATGTAACCGATAAACAAATTATACTAAAAACTATGTAATTCCAGTTTTTATTATATGTTTGTATTTGTAGGACCCTTCAATGTAACAACCTTTTTGTTTCAGTGTTCTGACCCTATTCTCCTCTAAATACAGCATGCTTATTTGGTTATGGTAAAAAATCTTAACGTGTAATGACATTTCTCCTCCTGGAAGCAGGTATAATAAATCAAGCATTTCAAACTGACAGGGTGGCATCTTTAATCAATGTATTGTTGACAATATAGCAAGTTATGTTAGTTAAAATATCAGTTGTGTTGGGAGAGAATTTGGGACAACCAACATATACATACAAGTAAAACAACAACAACAAAAAAGAAAGAAAAAGGTATTCACAAACACGTTTTCATCTGTTACACACGAGGCAATTGCGCAGGACCCCACACACACGCACGCGCACACACACGCATGCGCACACACACGCACACACACACACACACACACACACACACAGACAGAGAAGCTACAAGCTTGACAGTTGCAACAAACAGTCACACTGCCAATTCACTCAAGCTGTTTTGGATATTCTTCTGTTGGTACAAAAACAGTCGTTCTGACAAAAATAATAATATTATCTATTGTTTTTCATCTCCAGAACCTGCCCTCGCCGCTTTCAGTCAGGCTAGTTGTCGTATGTACAAGTGAGAAGGCAGTATGGCCGCATCGTTCGTAAATATTTACTGCAATATTTCTGGCATTATTTTTCTCCTTTGTCATACAAAATAATGTTTCTCTGAGGTAAGAACCGAGACATTATCAAAATAGTAAAATCAAAAGTTTTACTAAAATGCAGCCCATAATTGGAAAAAAAGATAAACTGTGTCGTTCTTCCAGAACAATCAGATTAACAGATGATTTGACAGATACACATAAAAGTGGTGACAGGTGCAAAAACAGAGGGAAAGTAAAGAAACCGGTGTAACATTGTTTACTAGCTTATCACTGTTTGAGCAGGTTGGTCGGACGTAGAAGTGGGAGACGGGAGTTGGTGACATCACAGGTTTCCTTCAAGGTCTTTGCTTAAATCATGGAGCTGGCAGGGTCGGCGCCCATGGGGAAAGTGAAACCAAATCTGCTCAGGGCGCAAAACCTTAGTAGGCTCCCAGGAGAGAATCTGTGAAGCTGTGTGCAGGCAAACAGACAAACAAACTTCACCTGGAGCTTTCTCAACACGACAGTTCAAAGCCATGCGAATGGCTCTGTGAGGCTGTGCTTTGTGCTAAATGCTAATGTCAGCATGCTATCATGTTCACATCGACAATGTGACGATGCTGATGTTTCGCAGGTAAAACATTTACCGTGTTAACACAAGTTTTAACGTTATGATGCGACTGTATAATGTTGAAGACATATTTACTCAAGTTAGCATGCTAACCAGCTAGCCCCCGCCTGTCGCAGTTTAAAGCTCCTGTGCCCTTGGTGTAAGTCAACACTCAACAAAGGTATTATATAAGGGTTTTACTTGACAACATTCAAAAATGACTCAATAGTAACAACAGAATGTGGAAAAAATAACAGGTTTGACATTATGAAGTCTATGTATTGTATTGCAGAGATATCTACTGAACTTAGCATGCTAACCAGCTAGCCCCAACCTGGTCCGAAACTCCTGTGCTCATAGTGTTAACACCAAGACTTCCTCGGTTTGCTTTAGCTCCCAGTGTTGACCGCTAGCTGCACGGCTAACTGAGCTAACTAGCTTTTTACAAATTGCATCTTTAAAAGAAAAAAAAAGAAGTAGTTCCTGTGTTGTCACCAGCTCTGTGCTCCTCTTAAATAGCATCGTAGTTCTGCGACAGAAAAGTCTCTTCACTCTGAAAGGGCCAACTCAGCAGTGTGACTGAACATGCCTGCAAACAGTGGTGACACTCCACCGAGATGCTCTGAATGGGAAGATGATTAACTCCAACAGGCATTATCAGCAAGATAATGTGCAATGGATCCAAACAGGACGACAGGCGCCATCACTGGACACATTTACAGTTTTTGGGGAAACAAGGCTGTTGAAGTTTCCCCGTTTTGCGCGAGTTAAGGCAGTGATACCAAGGGTGATGTTTTACTGCCAAAGCATGGCCAGTACGTTGCTGTTCCAACACCTATCTGTCACAACGCTGCGTCTCCTTTCAGAATAAAAGGCCGGCTAAAGTAAAAAGGAAGAGTGTCCTCTTTCCCCCCGATCAACAATTGCGTTTGCATAAAGGAATACTACACAATCCTTTAGAGGAAGAAAACGTCAGTGCACACACGCATGCACAACCACACACACACAGATCCAAGCACACGCACACACGCACGCACGCACACACACCGGAACCAACATTTAACACACATTTCTCCAGAAGCCAGATATGCAGTCTTCCATAAACACATAATTAGATCATCTTCATTCCAGTGAAGACAATTTCTGTGATGTACTTTTTTTTTTTCTTAGTTTTTTTTTTTTTTTTTACATCAACTTTTAGTCTTATACAGCAAAGACCAAGTTTTCAAGAGCATCCATCCGTCATGAAGACCCCGATCAGAAACTTTTCACTAAAATCCAATCCAATTAAGAAAAAACAAACATTGAAAACATCACTTTGAGAAGATGAGCAGAATTTGTCAGCAGAATCGGGGCCTTCATGACGTGAATGCTCCTAACATAATGGCAAGCAGATGATCATTAATATACCTTCAGAGATGCACCAATAACATTTTTATTTGGCGGAGTAAAGAGTACAAAATATCCAGGCAGTACTTGATAAATGTTGGCCTTTTAATTGTTTGGGCCACAACTACATTAAAAGCAAGAAAAGAAAATTGAATGACTTCATCACCCATAATTTCAGTCAAATCACTTAAATCTTCTTTGATTCCAAGTAGTCGCAACATAACAGTTAACCAATGTTATTGGTGCACCATATACCATAATCATCGTTTTCTTCCTTCACATAAAAGACAAAGCTAAGTAGATTCAGACATATATTTTTTTTTTCTCTTTTTTTGATGAACAGTTTCTGTACACAATACATGGGGCAAGGTCATTGGTGTGGGTGTGGCTTCGTAATTCTCTGTCATCACCTTTCTCACTTTGACTCACTGTGGCGTTCACTCTGCGCGCAGCCGCCGGGAACTCTTCGAAAAAACCTACAATTATCTGATTTGCGTCTGTGTCGCCAGAAAAGCCCGACGACGCATTGGCCTATCAGCAGCCAATCACATTCTTACATTGCAACGCGTCTGGCCTATCAGTGCAACACCCTGAGGGTCAATTTGGAGCAGCGTAACGTGGAAGTGAACGCACGGTTTCTCTCTTCATGGTTGACTTGCTTACTGTACCTCTCATTCATTTTTCCCACTTTCTTCACATCCGTCGCCGTTCATCGGTGTGTGGTAATTTCCTACAACGGCGTTTTTAAATTTAGGTTGACTTTCTGTGAATTTTAAGGGACTTCTCAAGCTTTTAGGAATGGTGGTGGTGGGTTCAGGCTTTGGGAGTTGGATCTATGAGCAGTGCACGCAACCTCTAATTACTGAGGTGACGTCAGAGGCCAGAAGGTGATGGGTTAAAATAGGGGAAGGGGTTGTTTTCGGGGTTAAGGAGGAAGGTGTGTGTGTGTGTGTATGTATGTGTGTGTGTATGTGTGTGGGTAGGGGGGGTTCAGTAGTGCTGCTTTCAGTGCAGCAGCTCTTAAAGCTCACTCTCTTTGAGCTTAGCATTGTCTCTGACTTCATCAAATGTGTACGTCTTCACAATCTTCCCGTTCTGAAAGACTGTGTGCAGCAGGTCCTGGAGATCAAAAGCAAGACAAAGGTACGGTATGAGAAGAAAGAAAGGAAAAGAGAGGAGAGGCAGGTTAGAGTTGGTGAAATTCCTTTCTTTACATTTATTTGTACAAAAGTGTCTGTGTGCTTTTGTGGGGCGTCGAACTCACCACGCCATACTCCTCCAGGTCGCCCTTGCCCTCCTCCAGGGTGACAAAGTCTCCGCTCTGTGTCCGGTGCAGAGACAGCCGGCCTTTCTTTGACCTCTTGTTGGGGTCTGCCACTGGGTCCTTGAACACATTCACCTTTTGCCACCACACAGAAATAAAAAATGTCACATTTAACCATAAAGAAGTCACGATCTATCACATGAAGCACTGTGCTGACAAAAAAAAGAAAAACGTGAAATGCTCAATAGCCGTGTAACCGCTACATTACCCATGATGTAGTAACCTCTCTGACTTATCTCGTAGAACTACCGCACTGTCATAAAATGGTCACTAAAACACAAACAATAACGTTCAAATGTGCAGAGACTCACCCCCAGTCCATTAGTGACCACGTAGCTGCATTTGAAGGAGCAGTTGAGCAGATCTCTGGTCAGTTTCTGCAGCAGAGCCCCTCCGGAGCCGAAGGCAATGTTCTCAATGGACCACCGGTGTTCCTTCATACCCTCCACAATCTGTGGAAAAATACTCAGTCAAAAATCACACAGTTTTCAAACATTGTGTAAAAAAAATTGTGAATTTGATTATTTAATTCTTTTCCCATATTCCCAGTTTCCATATTATGCCCATTTTCCAGTTCATACTTTTGTCTCTTTAAGGAGAAAAGCCTGGTCTGTTCTGATTGGTCAGCTCTCACAGGCCTGAGTAGGCAAAGGTCACCATGTTTCTGTTTCTGTATCCATTCTACTGGCGTTTTTGCAAAAATGGGGTGTAGCTGATGCCGCTTGTATATAGTTGTGACATCACAACCTTATGGAAGTCCTGATGACTCGTTCAAGTTGTGACGGCACAGGTTTTGAATACGGGCTTTGTGCATTTCTCTGTGGATTGAGCGTTTTGACACTTTCACAGTATTTATTTAGCATTAATAGCATCTTTTTTAAAAAGACAGGAAGTCTCACTGTCTAGAATATGGGACTTTAAAATTAGTTGTTCCATTATGTTTTTATTAACTCCTAGAAGAAAAATGATGCTGCACATATACAGGGCTCTCACAGCAAAGATACCACCCACTCTTAGAATAGCCTTGTGTCTCCTAGAACAGTGCATCAATAAATAGCATGAGTCCGTACCTCTTGCAGCGTGTTGATATCAACTCCATCTCCTTGTATGACTCTGATGTAAGGGGGGAGAACCTTAAAACCTTTAGAATTCTCCACTGGGCTAAACTTCTTACCCAGGATCTCCAAAACCTGACAGAGGTAAGAAAAGAGAGTTGGGACATGAAGGGGAAAGTTAGAGTACTGACTTATTTTAAATTCCTAATTGAAAGACAAGTTGTCCTTCGTGACGACGCACCTTCAAAACCGTATCAAGAGGGTTTCCCGAGTCTGGTCGGACAACCAGCGGGGCATCCGCACTGCGCTTCTCTATCAGCCCCCGCAGGTCTTCTCCCCAGATCTTCTCACAGGCATTGTAGATGTCGTAGCTGTCGCTGACTATGGACACGGGAACGTTGGGGAACTGCTTGATGATGTGCTCGAAGGCATCTTTTTCATGGTCCTTCCCCCACGCTGTGATGGTACTGCAGAGAGAACAACGGAGAATTTAATATTTCATATTCCACATTAATTCATGTTCCCATATGGTTGATCGGAACTATGACACATTGTAGTTAAGTGCTGTTGGATTGAGCGTTGTGGCTTTACTTGAATTATAAATAAATGGAGGGACCATCAAATTAAGATATGGAGATGGAAGCAGAGACCCTGTTTACACCTGGTATTAACATCCTTCCTGCGTGGTCCGATCACAAGTGGACAGCTGTAAGTGCATGTTAAGATTTGTAATGCAATGTTATATGACAACTTCTTGATTACTTAGGCCTTCTTGTAAGTTCAACAAATGTTATTCCACCAAAGGCTAATTTTAATACCAGGTAAACACCCTTGGAGGTTCAACCACAAAGAACTAGATAGGTGGGTGAAAAGAAGTATAACAAACAAAGGTGTAAGAAATTCAGATTAGTTTCTGTTTGGGAATGAAAGAGAAATTCAACAAGAGGAAAAGCACATTAAATGTAAACAGTCACAAGACATTCATCATATAATAGTGCCCCTACTCGTCCAGAAGAGGGCAGCACACTCCAGGTTTAAGTCTCGGATGAAAGCTAACCTGGGCTTAATTGTATTCAGGATAAAACAGGTACAGTGGCTCCACCTTGGATATACATTTTTGATACTACTAAAGGCAGGATATTTTTTTTAAACTACTAATCTCTGCTGCTCTAGTATGTCTGAATAGTATTTTACCTGAACAGCATAGTATTAAATAAAAAGTAATTAGGTGAGCTTCTAAAAAGTGCAGATATGACCGGAGCTAGTCCATTATACTGTTTTTTTTATATATTAATGTTAAGTATCTGCAATTTAATTAGAATTTTTCTTCACAGGCCATTTGTGTGTCATTGAACGTGTACGGTAAACAGTATGTTTATGTGTGAGCTCTGAAGGTGACACACCTCTGCCCCCCATCCTTCTACATTCAAAACCAAAGTGGAATTTCACTGTGACTCCTCCCTCTGAGGTAAGAAACCAAACAGGAAGGGGGGGCCATTATATAACGGTTGCCATGACAACCACTGCCACCATCCCACAATGCACTGGTGCGGGGAAGAAGGGTGCGCTGGAGCAGCAGTAACTGCCCTGGTAGTGAGGAAGAAGCTACTGTATGTGCATGAGAGCAAAACAGAAAGAGGGAATGTGTGTATGTGTGCACGGGATAGATGGATCAGCGCCATGAAACAACACGGGAGACGTATGAGGCACATGTGCGTCAGGGCAGCAGCCAATCAAAACCTTCACCTTTGAGCCAATCGCAGTCCCATTCACAAAGTGAGACAGATGAACCAGATAATTTGAGCGAGGGTGACCAAGCTCTCATTAGGGAGGCATATGAACACCAAACCGCAGCCAAACGATGAGTATATTCTCACTCCGAATGATAAATCTTCAGCTGGCAGAGAACCAACTCTTATTTGAAACAGCTTTTTCTGTTTTGAAAATCAATTAGGCTCGTGGGCGAAAAAGTTTGCATCCAGACATGGCTCTCAGCCAAAAGGTGGACGATCTCACCACAGGCGGCACCGAAGATGAATAGCGACGTGCCTCATGTGCCCCTTTGCTTTCTGGGAATATGTGAATACGTGGCTTATGCTGATAATTAACATTGTGCACAGGAATTCTGCAGCCTCCAGGGCCGAAGTGTTACGCTTCAAAAGTCCCTGCGAAGCTCGCACATCCCTTGTAAGGAGTGGTGTACACGTTGGCAGACACACATCATAACGTGGAGGTCTTATATTACTGGGGGTAATTATTAGAGTGGGTGATGAGCTGCTGCCCCACATCACAATGGAAACGGTGCCACTCCGGAAAAAGGCAGGAAACACTGTACAGCAACAGAGATATCCTGTCTCTAAGCAAGGACAAATCCTTAATAAGCAACGTTAAATAAATAAAACGCTGCGAAATGTGTGTGTGTGTGTGTGTGTGTGTGTGTGTGTGTGTGTGTACCTGTGCTCTGCAGCAGGCACTGAGAAGCCTGGCACTGGGTCCTTGGTACCGTAGTACTTCTTGATGACTCCGATGCCGGCGACCGTGTCTGTGCCCTTGAAGTTGACCAGATGGGCGGAGGCCCCAATGCCCGCAGTCTGCAAACAGGAGGGAGATGGGTTGTAAGAGCCAAAGACACCCTGTTTTTAAAGTAAATCCTTAGTTTTTTTTTTATAATTCACCTATTCATCGTCTATTTCTCAATTTTTTTCCTATTTGCACTTGATATTTAAGCCTGACTATTGCTTGTTTTACACTTTAAACTCAAATCTATCCAAACTTAGAGACTCATTGCTGGCTCTTTTCAGAGCTTTCATTCATAACACATCCTGGGATATAGTTGAAAGCTCCAGGGAAAAATAGTAAATGGACCTTGAGCTGAGATTATTTTATCAAAATACTATTTCAAGTGCTATGGATTAAAAGTTAAGTTATCTAAGTGACAATGAGCAAACTGTATCTGCTGAAGAAAACTTGTTGAAAACTCAGGAAAAAGCTAGTAAGTAGACCATGAACTATACTTTTGTCAGTTTGCCTAAAAAGACATTGAGGTTTCCATCGCTGTATGTATTATCTAATATACTGTAATATAGTAAAAAGTACCTCTTGTGAGGAGACGCCTCTGTAGCCAAAGTCATGCAGTTTATACTCCAGTCCCTCCAAGTTCCCAGCAGTCTCCAGCAGGTACTTGGCGAGGATCTTCTTCTGCTCCCTGGAGTTGGTCGCCACAGTGACGGGATACCAGATCTGAACCAGAATGGTCTGATGGAGGGAGGAAGGACAGTTCAGGTCAGTCCGGTTCACTCTATGTTTTTTTTGAACCAGGGTCCGCTGCGTACGTGGCATGCGCTCTAACCACTCGACTACCTGCGCGCCCTCACTATCTCTTTATCACCATTACAGGTTGTCAGAACATGTTTTCTTTTTATTTCATTTGTAGAGGGACCATGAACAATATTAAACATAAATGTTGCCATTTAAAGCACTGTATCAGAGTTAGCCTAGAGATAATTTACATCTGCAGTCCCATTTCACTGCAAAGGTTCACTTCTTCTAATTTCCCACGTGCTACTTTAATCTAAGATTAAAAGGTACCTCTCGGCTCTTCACTAAAAAGACCAAAACAAGACATTGTTTTCAAAGCAAAGTTACAGCAGTTTTTCTTCCAGCACCAAACAGACCAGCGTATATCCTGTCCAACTACCCCATTTTCCCCGTACTCAACTGGATGTAAAATCTCTAAAACCCCAAAACAACATGCTCAGGGGGATCAAAGAGGGCTGCTTATTCACACAAGACAAACTCTGGGAAAAATACATTCCTTAATGCCTCATGTCAACTCTGGACCAGAGTCACACATTTCAATATGAAAACAAATGGCTTATCTATCCTCTCCATCACCTGGGAACTTTTATGAACACACACGTTCTATTGTCATTAAAGTACAGTGTGTTTGTGTGTGTGTGTGTGTGTGAATGCCTGCCTGTCTATGCTTCTGTACAGAAAACAATATCTTGGCAAACACACACTGTGCTTCAATATTTAAGTTCTGCCAGTAAAAATAATCAGGTCGAAGTAGTGTCAAAACCATGTCATAATAGTGTCAAAGTTATGTCGTAATTGTGTCCAAATAATACACTACTCGTCCACTACTGCCAAAGTAGTGGACGAGTCATGTCAAGTCATTTCTAAGCAGTGACAGTTATATCAAAGAAGTGTCAAAATCATGTCAAAGTGGCAGCGAAAATTAAATCAAGTAAAAGTTCATCATGTCTGTTCCCAGATATAATCAGGGTAGATTACACACACACACACACACACACACACACACACACACACACGTTACATCACAACCATATGATTCACTTGCACTCTAATATGTTGACCGCTGGGTCATACCGGCACATGAAGCCGACATTATTTATGTAAATGCACGCTGTGTTTGCAACACTTCACAACTTATATGAAGCTGCGTGTGTATATAATAGGAATGACAGCTAAGTACATCTAAGTCAAACCTCATTAGCTGCGAATAAAGAGGGTGAGCGTGACAAGAATTCAAAACACCAGCTATCTTCCCTCCCTCACAGTGGTTTGAGCCTGTCCGGAAACAAATCTCATCTCCGTGAATTTCCAGTCCGGACCTAACTTTGTCTGCTAATACTACGCAGTGTGTCTTCTCACCCTATCATCCTCTGAACAGAGTCACATGCCTCCTCAGCCTAATCATAATCTAAAGCATAATATGGTCTCATGTGACTGCCAGAGCAAGGCCGCCCCCCCCTCCACACACACACACACACAGGTCACATGACCTCTGGCTCATCTGCACGTTGACCTTTTCATTAAGGGAACCTGTAACATTTAACAAGAAATGTAACACTGTCATATAATTTAAAATTAGATAAACATGTGTACCGACTGTAATATGTTCTCTTTCCTGTTCATGACCGAAAATTGTACAAAATCCAATTGCGCTGGCTCGAATATCATCTCATACTTAAGATGACTGACATTTATATGAAGTTAAATACAGCTTGTAATCGTCATGTGACAGTTCGTCTGGGATAACGTCTCTGATGGGGCAGCAGTATGTTAAGAACAACACGCTGCAGGAATGCTCGCGCACACACGGGCCAACATAACTTTCTGCCAGAACAAAATGGAGGGAGATAAGAAACGAGAAAGGCTGGTGAGAAGGAGGAAGTCGGGAAAGAGAAAGTAAAAAAGAGGCAGGATAGACAAAAAGAAAGCAGGGTTACGGAGAGAAAGGCAGAAGAGAAGAAAATGACAGACAGTAAAAGAAGAAAGGACATCAAAAGAGCGAATGGGAGACAGAGAACAAGCCAAGGACACCGGGGTGAACGCTGGAGCTAATTTTACATCAGCCGTGAAGAATGACTGCGTGTGTGTTTATGCATGTATTTATATCAGCTGTGTGTAGACACACACACGTGTGTGTATCTGTGTGTAGTGATTCCAGATTTATCAGGACAGTGTGTGCGTGTGGTGACGTTGCTCTTGGGTATAGGTGACCTACGTCCAAGCTTTCTTTAGATGGTGGATTCATTATCATATTTAGGAAACATTTGACTTCCAAAACCAGCTGAGATACCTCAGTAAAAAAACAAACGTGTAACCAATCAAAGACACATTTGTAGTTAAAAAAGTGCTTCATGAATGACCCTTTGTACAAACATGTCCAAACTGTTATTTTGCCATGAACGGGTGAAAACAAGGACAGCATGTTATTTGTGTTCAATCATACTTAAAGAGAGCTGATGTGTAATTCATCTGTGGAGGAGTTTAAACACAAATGTGAATGAGGCCGACATGGAGAGAGAGAGAGAGAGACAGGCAGAGAGGAGCAAGAGTCAAAGAGCGGTTAGAGAGAGGGAGATTACAATGGCGATATCTTTCATGGTGAATGAATTAAGTTCTGCAGAGTCATTGCTCACTCAGCATTAAGTTCATAAGGTCTTGCTCTTTTCAGGGCGGATACACGGCGTGCTTCAGCTCACCATTATCAACTCAGAGCACTGAGAGACTTCATTCAAATCATATTTTTTTTTTTTACTTACTAGTTTTTGACATTAAAAAAAAAAATGCTAACATGTCCGGCAGTGTAAAATTAAGTCACAAAATCATGTTGGATCCAAGATATAATCAGGTTACAATGTATGATAAATGCTGTTAGCGAGGCAGAGAGGAGCCAGAATCAAAGAGCGGTTAGAAAGAGGGAGATAAGAGTGAAGATATCACTCATGGTGAATGCATTTAGTTCTGCCGAGTCACTGCGGACAGTCTGTTCATGCAGCATTAAGTTCATGAGACACAAACAGTGATACCACCTGACTTCTCTGCTATTCAGTTCTTGTGTTGGATCAGAAGGTTACCACTCTTAGGTCTGTACGGCAGCACTGGGATGTAACTACATACATTTACTTATGTACCATTTTTCAAGTACGTTACTATTTCCACTTTACGCTACATTAAACTTTTACTTCACTACATCTATTTGACATCTTTTTGGATAATAGTCGCTTATTTCACTACCACTCTACAGCAAATGTCAAAAGCATAAAAACGGGTGCAAAGGACATTTTACTGGCACCAGTTGCTAGGCAGAGATGAAGTTACTGCGCCCAGGCCAAGAAAAAGTTTGGCAAATAAACCTTCTCGAAATGGGCATGCTTACAATTTGGTTCTTGTATGGAATAAACAAGGCAGATTCTGCCATCAGTGGACAGAACCAGACTAGCTGTTTCTGGTCTTTAAGCTAAGCTTTATTCGCAGACAGACACAAAAGATGTATCAGTCGTCTCATTTAACTCTTGACAAGATAGAAATTTAGCATATTTCCCAAAATGTCCAACTATTTCATTAACTATTCCATCAAAATTCATCCAGATTTCATCCAACAAACATGATTAACAGTTCTTATTTGTGTTACAACAGGAGTCTAACACCAGTCATGTTATTTAATACAACAAAGCACCTACTTTACTTACAGAGCTTGAGCCCTGTACTCCCTGACACCGGCTTAAAGTCTATTAAAACGCAAAGCGAATAAAGCTGACAAACATTTCTATAAAAACCACCAAACCAAGATTTCTCTACCACCTGACTCTCTGCTCTTGCACCTCAAAGCCAACCTGTGAATGACTTTGCTGCAGTTACATCACATCACTGAGCAGCAATTAAGCAATAAGCCACGACACGACTGTAATTCAGTGAGATTTAAGGAGAGATAAGAAGAGCTGCTGGGGCTGCTGCCAAGCTAAATAGTTTATGGCTTTTATAAAACTGTTTCCTCTCCACTGTAATTAAAAGGGCATAAAAGTTTCTAATATATTTGGTCTTTAATCAATAATCAGATCAAGCAAACCATTAAATCTTAGAGATATGCCTAGTGATGCCGCTTTTGTAGCAATACGAGTAGCACATTAACATTTACACTGTTATGAAAGGGTGCAAGGGTGAGGTCTTTAAAATGGCTTTTAACTTGCTAATATAGAGCTAAAGACTCACACAACCTTCAAGGGCTATTCCAGTGATTTAGTGTCGCACTAAAGAAAGACATGCTGATTTTCAGCCCCATAGGGTGAATCCTACATGTTGCCACAGCGCTACCAACTGCTTCGACCCTTCCCGCCTGACACGCTCTGATAGAACAATACACTTGTGTCATGTCAGGACATACAGGACAGACAAAACTAGCAGGAAATGACCCCGCTGTCAACTCCGGGCCCAGAAGTGAAAGAAAACAAACTTACCTCCACCCAGTTGGTGAGCCAATAGCATTCAGGGTCTGTGCTCTCCACTGTGAACAAAACATTGCCCCGAGGAATGACACTCCCCTCTGGCACTGCCTTGATTTCAATAGGCAGGTGTCCATTATATTTCTGCAAAAACACACAGACACGCACAAATACGGCCATTCAGAATCTGATTCACATTGTGGCAGATACTTCTTGTGGCTTTTTTTTGAGATGACCAGAAAAGGGAGATGAAAAGCGGCGACACACATTTGGAGGCAATAAAGTTTCTGGTGCTTGGATGAAATACGTTGAATCTTTAAGTGGTACTGTACTACATTCCAGTACCAAAGGTGGCTCATAGATAATCAACATGTAATACACAATGATTTACCTTCCTTTGGCTAATTGAGCAATGTGGTAAAACATGATGAAGAAAACACAAATTTTTTTTTTTAATAATCAACACTCCTCACTTGAGAAAACACTTTGTGAGTACAGAGTGCCGTGCTCTCTCCAAGGTGCTGAAACAGTGTCTCTCGATAAGCAGAAACACTGCATGCACATTTCTTTGATATTTAAACTGACAGTGATTTGTTTCGAGTTAGGGAGTCTGACATGTACCTCATTTAGTTAGTAGTTTTTTGGTTATTTAAGTGAGTAGGCTGTCAATTCTCATCAAGAAAACAGCTATTAACCACCAAGTCTAAAAATCTAAAAAATACACACACCTGAGTTTTGTTTTATTTTATTTGTTTATGCTCCAAAGTTACAAAAAACGCGGAATTAATCTTCAAACAAGTCTAATCAGATGGTAAGCTTGCTTTTTCTAATTTTGTGTGTTTATTAGAAGACAATTTAAGTTTGTGTGTACATGTCTCTGATAATAGAGACAACACCTTGACAATGTTTCATGTGCAAACATTAAAGTCTACTGGCAGCTGTGTATATGTACACCTTCATATCTAGTTCACCTTCCACTTTTTATTCCTGGAAAAAAAGCCTCTGTAGCCCTCATGGAATCTACTCACAAATAAATACAAAAGTAGTTTTGTAGTTTTTAGTTTTCTGGCCACTTTCAGCAGTCTCTTACCTCCAAAATGTAGTTCCACCCCTTCTCGTTGAAAACATCATCCTGGAAATGCTCTCTGTATACCTCCTTCGCTTCCTGGATCTTCTCTGGAGTCACTACCTTTCCTGGAGAGGAAGGGAAAGGGAGAAAAAAGCAGAGGAGGTTGGTGGAAGTTGGCGAAACACACTGACGAAGAGAAGGCACTGGAATGCTACTTTACTGTCCAATGTTGTAATCACATTAGAAGCATTCCACGTATGCTGACAAGGCGGTTTTGTACACACACACACACACACACCAATTACTTCCTCGTCCCCAAGCCACCATAGGAACACGGACAGGGATGTTCAAGTGTATATGTCAATATTTGAAGACTTAAAAAGAAAAATCTTGAAAAGTGAAATGAAAAGTTTGAAACTTTGGGAAATATGTTTTTGTTTGTTTGTTTTTCTTCCACGAACTTCGCAGTGAAGAATCACACAACCCCCGTTTAAACCCACAAATTCGAAGTAGTTTTTGTTTCTTTAGCGTGATGGTGTGATCACTGACAAATGCTAAGCTAATACTAAAGTTTTAAAGTTTGACAGTTTAAACTATCCCTTTGACTTGACGAGTTTTCTTTAGAACTCAAGCTGGTTTGATATTAAGCCAAACACCAGACTGGTAATAACAAATTTCATCGCTAGGTGTTCCCACATGGAACATAATGCGAGCCTATAAATGAGACTGTAGTGGCCAAAATGCCAACAAAGCTTTTATTTCCTACATCAACCATTCAACGTAACTCTTCTCCTTCTAAATATGAACATTGGAAAATAAACAAAGTGCTTCAGCCTGGTGAAAATATCAAAATGTTATCTACTAATAGGTCTCAGTACACGTTGTCCAATTGCCCGATGAGATTAGAGCTGCGACATGCCCAGGCACAAACACAGTTTCTGAGACCAGCAAAGTTATTTTATGGTTTTGTTCTCTTCCCACCATAAAGAGGTAACAGAAATACAAATCATATCCAAATGTAATGAAGGAAGATTTCACATTTGCTGCCTTGTTTACAAAAAGTAATTTATATTGCTCACTAACAGGCTTTAGTAGGTTAAATCTCCTGATGTCATGTTACCAAGGTTCCTTTAAACACAGTGCGTTGGATACACAGAGGTTTGTCTTTCACTTTCACCATGACTATTAGTGCCGACCACTCCCTTGACCAAGTACACTTAAGAGATGACTAAAGCTTTTCTGTGACTCAGCCTAAAGGAATCGGCATGCAAATTTTAGTTTTCGTGAGTTGGAGGATCAAGGACGCATCTCTAATAGCTGGCCTAATCACTGAGCTCTGAGGGGGACGCTCAGTGCAGACAGCTGGCCTTTCTCTTGCAGATGGTGAAAGAGCAGCTGTGCTTTTGTCTTCCCCTCTCTCTGTTCTCCCTGGTTTTCTCCGTCTCCCCTGCACCTCTGCTACCGCACCATGAAATCCTCTTAAACGACAGGAGGGAGATGCATTCTTTCTCTCTCAAATCCCTCTCTTTCTTCTCCCTCTTGCTCTCTCTCATGCCCCTCAGGATCACACTAACTAACTTAAACATCCACCTTTACAAATTTGAGTTCATTAGGAGCACAGAACATATTGTGTGCATTATACTTTGCCTTCTTACTTTTTTCTTCCTAACCTGCTGGCCTTGTGTTCTGCTCTGTAGAGTCTAATCAACATAAAGCACAGTGTGACCTTGTTTCTTTTTGTTTTTTTTGTAAGAGAGTAAAGAGGACTGTTGCTGCAGGCCACAATAGCAAGCACCTGCCCTGCTGAAGTGTCCTTGAGCAATGCACTGAATCTTTAGTAGCTCCAGGCATGCTGCTCTGAAGCTGACCCTGCGCTAGTCTGACCTTGTCCTGGAGAGGGGGTGGAGTGGGGGAAGAAAAAGATAAAAAGCTCCCACAGGATCCAATAATGCATCACAATGGGCTTTTGGTATGTGCCCTGATTGCAAACTGGACAACAGTAGAATAGTTCGCTGTGCATGCGCTTAGTTTTACATTCATTCATCCATAAGTCAGACAGACTTAAATGTATCCGTGAATAAAGGCAAGAATACATCTATGCCTGGGTTTAGGAGTGTAAGCATTGGAACGATACCCTTATTTAATCCAAACTGACTGGAAAAGGCACTCGTATTTACACAAACATACTGGAGAATCATTAATAGAGGTGCTGGCTCTTATCAGGCCAAAGTCATCCAGTCTGGCAGCCACTGAGAAGCTCCCACTGGGTTAGAGGAGGGCACTTCAGTGTCGTGCTCTACAGCACTTTTTTTTCGGTTGCCTACAAAAACACGGGCAGCATTATTCAAATCAGAGTCAGGACTCACCTTTAAGGTATTTGTTGAGGATGTACTGCAGGCCGTAGAAGACGGTTTTGTCATATTTGACTTTTCGGCTCTTGGTGGAATCTGTCCTCTTCTCACGGCACTCGAAGTAGGAGTACACTTTACTCGTGTTCGGGGGGTACTGTTTGTAATGTGTTACCTGCAGACACAGATGACACAAATTAGAGTCATAAAACGGCATAATTGAGGGTAATATGCAGTCCATACACAAACGATGATGATGATGATTTATGGAACTACGCTTATAAGAGTCTCAGAGCGTGCGTTAAAGTGCTGGCAAGGAGCCAATGCTATTATGCACCTAAACACCAAAAACGCACACAACACACACACATCCCAGAATATGAGCACCACGAATGAGAGCATTCACAATCATCATTTGCTGTCACTGGACTGGTTTAAACTTCAGGGGTATTAAAGAAAATTAGGTCTTTATGCAAACCATGGTCAGGGGAATTGTAAGTGCATGTATCAGTGCAACAGTTACTTTCGGATAGACAAAAGTCAGAAAACATCTTTAGCTTTGTTGAAAACTTATTTATCTCTGCCCAGGACCGAGGGCATAATAAACACCTTGAGTCACTTTGTCTTCTCGACTGACCCCAAACCATTTATCGACGGGTAGAAAACTTAGGGAAACATCTAAATTTTTGGGATTAAAAATTGGATTTATCTTCTCTCCTGTTTATCAAAATGACTGCAGCAATGTTTATGCACTGTAATGTTGACTGCCACCTGCGGATGGAGGATAAATTAACTTTATTTCATGAGGAAACTTGTGGATTGTTTGTGATAATGCAAGTACACAACTCAACAAAATATATAACAAAGGTCTAGTTGTTTACTGACATTATAATGCAGAATTGCTACACATTATAACTTTAATGTGCTGTGTTGATTTGTTAGCATCTTTGATATCTCACCACCAGTTGTACTCACAGCAGTTTATTCAAGGTGTCATTTTCTTTAGACTGTGGCCCGTGAGGTAATTTGTCTCCAACCTAAAGTAATGTAAATGTAAAATTGAACATAAACTGTGTGATCTACGGGCTTTACAAGGAACAAGTACAAGGAACTTTCATCATTTGATTCTGCCTGCCCCTTTGGACAAAAGCAGTGTGAACACAACTGCCTTGTGTCTACAGATCTTGATCTTGCTAGCTTGTGCCTTTTTTTTTTTTTTTTTTTATGAAAGCAAGTGAAAAAAACAGCCAGAGTAGAGCTAATGTCTTCATCCTGAACAGGTTTCCCAAGAGATGTGGAAGAAGTATTCGGGCTGAACTGTAATGCAAGTTGAGTCATCCAAGCTTGTGAAATACTGGCACTGCCAAACAGGAGCAACCAGTGGTGTGACATGTGGTCGAAAAAGCTTCAAATTGCATAGTGTGAAATGCTCCCACTTTTTGGAGAAGCTGACGAAACCCCGCGTTCAAATGCTGAAACACATGTACAATTATGTGGCAAGCCTTGTTCTACAATTTCTTGATAACATGGAGAAATTGACTGCAGACACCCTACGCATTCTGTTTTTAGTTTTTTTTTTTTTTTAGGGATGCAAAAAGCAACAATAAAACACTTTGAAGCAGCAAATCAAATTATCATGCTCGGAAATGAGGGAGTCTGAGAATTCAGTAGCTCGCTGCCAACAGTAGCGGTTCAGCCAGTCATTCAGGGTCGCAACCCAGTTGTTTAAGGAGTGCCAGCATTGTGGCGGTTTATCTGTGAGCAAACATCCCGGTTCAACAAAACACCCATCCGTCAATCAAATAATACGGCATCGATGTATCACGATCTGGCCAAGGGCATGTCAAGCCTTTCCCCACGCACACACGTTTCTTATTGTTCTGATACTTTGAATACCATTATTCAGCAAATGCCATTTCAGTGTGGTGTGTGCTTAGTAATCTTTTTAACTACAGTCAACTGACTGATACCAGAAACACTCACTGTTGAAATCAAGACGGCGCACTCAACTGACACTAAGAGACATGCCCAGGCATGTTTCATACACACACCGTTTGCGAAGGATGCACCCACATACACAAAAGGGAAACCATCTGGCCATGTATTAAGGAGTGCACTGGGGCATGTGAGCGGCAATTTTCAGATAAATAAGGTCGTCAAGGTGATGATTACAACTACAGTTTGATCGTTGTGTTATCTGACTTCAATACCGATCTGCTCTCAGTGTCCAAACAAAATGCATTTTTAAATGGTTTATTATGGTTGCACATTTACAACCAGTGGAGTCCAGCCATAGCAAGGTGTTTATTAGAGTCAAGCCCATGCAATAAGCTATACTCACTAAATTTCATGCAAGTCTTTTATGTGAGGTGTGGATAACTTCTAGATAAAGAATTAAGCAATGAAGGGAGGAAAACTATGTGTAACATTGATCACAGACTCTTCTTCAATTGACTATAACCTTGAGAAACACATTCACTAAAAACATAAAGGTTACATTGAAACCACGGGCGCAATCACCCGTGAATACGGCCCGAGGGCTCGATCACGATCTAGAAAATCAGACGTGATGTGAGAAGTGGGACAACAGTTTGTGAGGAAGAGACGAGAGGAGATAAATGTCAATGAACTACTCAGTTTCTTTGACCCCTATCTCTGCCCTTCCTCTGGGCTTTCGAGGACTCAAAATAGAGCTGGGACACACAACATGACACTGGGCCTGACCACGTGTTTGTGTGTTTGTGTGTTTGTGCAGTGTGTACACATTCACTGGTGCGCTTGCCTATGTATACACACAAATGTTGTTTGAAATCACAAAACCAGGATCGGGATACTTTACAAGGAACAGGAAGCAGAGATTTTTATATTTCATCCAAGGATATTTTCAGTTCATTATCCAATAAAATAGTATGAACTGTAATAGCATGGAAACCTGATATAGCTTCATTAAAAGGGCATCTGGTAGGTCAATGTGTTAAATGTTAAATATAATGGGTAAAATAACTGTGTCTTCTGAAAGGAGCTGCTAGTAGTGACAAACCAACTGAGAATTACCACCTGACTTTAAACTTCCCCTCGCTCTATGGTGCCTTTCAGCTCATTGTTTTGGTTTTACGACCCACAGCATAAAGTCACTGTTCTGGTTCATTTCAGCCTCTAAAGACCCTCTTAAAGGCTACGTGCGATGTGATCATAGAAATTAAATTGGCAACTAAAGAGCAAGATATTGTTCTAAGAAGGTGGATTTCAGAATTTCTGTTTACTGGATAACTTTAAAAAAACAAAACAAAACAAGTCCAGGTACAATCACTTTTTCTGGCACACAGTGTTCTAAACATGCACTTTTGTAAGGAGCAAAATATTTGGACACAAAAAATCCTAATCTGGTCACCAGAAAGGACTTTTCTCAGGAGCTGGGTCTCTTTCTGCACAGCACAACATCTGAAGCATGCCGCAGCTGTTCATGTGGCACAGTGCTTAATGGGACCGTCCCATTACCTAAATGTCACAGGTTCACTGCACTGCAGAAATGTTTTTCCCACAAAATCCTGAACTCATACCTACTTAATCACTGTAATTCTATTTGGATTTAAGGTTCATGGAGATTACATAATTGTGGTCATATGCCAACAAACTTGCGCTGTGGTTCTGCTTAAAAGTTATGCATGATCGATGATGTGCAGCACACACCTCCACCCTGTTGTATGTTCAAATCTGACGTGTGTGCGTCTGTTTCCACACAATACGAACGCTTTTCTTTGATGCTGATTGTCCAAACATACTTAACACAAAGGCATTCAGGTGCAGCTTGTTTTCATGTGCTGTAAACAGGGTGTGTGCCTCGGGTTGCTCTGCGACTCAGGCAAGTGCTTTGCTAGCAATACCCCTTCTCTCTTTACAAAGGTTATGACATGGTCATGCACAGACAACATCCCATCACTGACACAATGCACACCGAAACACACAGTAAACACAGGTGCAGTGAAATTGCAGTATACTTTAAAGGTCAGATACTTTGGCAACGGATTCTGAATGACTGACTGGTTGGTTGACTGTTTCGCTTCTTTTGTGTAACTCAACTGGCCGTTTAAGGGAAAATAATGGTAACATTAGGATGATATGGCAACACCTTGTCTACCAAAGACACAACATGAAATTTGATCAAAGTTGGCCTAAATGTTTTGTCGTTGCCCTCGGGGATATGAATGAGGCTACATGGCGTCTGTGCTGTAAGCAGTCATTAACTCAGTCTCAGCAGTCTCACCTCAGCATCCAAACACCCAGCGTGGTACACTGGACTGAACTTGCCGAACAAACGAGCGACAATAATATTGTATATCAAAATGTTTATAATATCATAACATTCTGGATATCACCCAAGCTTTGATTGTTTCTTGGAACGGGTTTGGCAGTAAGACAGTGACAGTGGCTATTAAACTTTAAAGTCCATCAGACACCATCACCAAGTGGTGTAGAAATGTTTGCACCATTTGTAGTGGTATGCAATTACCTTAATATTAAACTTTTAATTACTCAAACAGATGAATAAATTATAACAATAGTGGCGGATTGATTTAATAGTTGAAAACCAATCAATGAATCCTTAGAGTTCTAACTGGATACGTTTCTTTGAGATCTTTGCATGATTTTATTCTACAAATCAGTCAAAAGAAAAGTCTGCCTAAATGAATACAATTCAAATCATTGCAATGTAGGATGAAAGTCTGATCATCTAATTGATTCATTACAGTTCGATGTATGATGATCAGATCCTATATCACAGGATTATATAAAAAAATTACAACGTAGCTGCTTTTCAAAGTAAAAGCCCTTCAAGATAAGACGATTGTACCTGGCCATTATTTCAAATACAGGAACTGTTGAGAGCCAGTCTATGTAGATACTTGTTAAAGGCTCATTTACATCAGTATTTTGAATTATTTGTAGGTTTAGTGATTGCCTCCTTAGGCTAAAATGGTAGTACCTAATAATACAGAAGACCATAATTACAACCAAGGTTATGACTCCTGGGTAAGTAGCAGCAGCAGCAATTTCACTTATGTTATAAATCAGCACGAACACAAAGCTTCTAGTGTGCCTGACACGATTACATCATGAGCTCATCATCGTCCTCAAAATGAAATCAGAAGTACAGCAGTCGTTTCTAAGAAATGAAAACCAAAGCTCAATAAATCTATAAGTAGCTTATAAGACCACAATAAGGACTTTCCTGCATGAATCACTGTGCTACATTGATAAATAAAAAGTAAAACAATTATCTAAACCCTGTAAGAACTAAACTACAGCAATTTTACGTCCTTTACATGATTAAGCATCTGCCTTACACGCTGTTACACCCCGTGTGAAAGAACCGTGGACAGAAAGCTCACAGACTCTCACAGATCCTGGCCGAGAATCAAGAAGAGTGCATTAATAGACAAGGGTTCAATAAAAAAATATACTTGCGAGAGATACATCACCCCATATACCATCTGCAATCCAGTCCGGACTTTCAACGCAATAAAACACATGATTAACATTTGTGCACTGGGTTTGGCTTATCTGGGAAATGTGATGGCAACAAAGAGCAAACAATAATTCACCTCACTGACAGGATAAATATTTAAGCCTAAAATGCAATTAAAACGCAATGTCCTCTAGCATACATAATTTTGCTGTTATGTTACATCAGACTACAGTGTAAAAGGATGATGATCATTTGTGATTGTCAGTAATGTGATCTCTCGGGTTTTAATCTCACGCTCAGCACCATCACTAAGGATGTCACATGACTTGATGAACATGGACGCCGGCCTGGTAACCGTCCGGGCAACCACTTGCTACGTGCGATATTACATTCCTGCAAGTGCATTTTGCTCTCTAGCTACACTGGAAGGCGGTAGCTATGTTGTTACACTGATGCCCGAAATATCGTTTACAGACCCCGGGCGGCTGTATGGAAAACTTTGGACTCAGATAAACTAGCTGTGTCACACTGTAAACCCCCTCGCGCCTTTTCAACTTTCAGTTTTGATTTCACGAAAAGTGACGCATTGCCACTGATAGTAGCAGCAGCTAGCACCATGCCTGCTAACATTATACATGACCGGGCTCTTGAATGAGAATTTAGTCATATGCATTTCACCGGGCTGTCCACACAGCACTCTCTAAGCTAGTGGCTAATATTAGCTTCTTCTGGGTTTTTTTCTTCCTCATAATATCATTCCCCTCTATCTCCCTTCTGCGCTCCCCGTGAGCTAGCAAGATAGCTAATTCAGCTAGCAGGATACCTTTTGTGGGCTAGCCGGTGGAGCACTGGCTCCTCAAGAAGCAGCGGTTAAAGATACAACTTAGCTAGCTCAGACAGGGATGCTCGCTGAATTTGATACCCCCGCCTCTGCTGTACCAGCCCCTCTCCTCCTCTCGCTCGGCCCGCTCTGAACCGACGGGGACCGGTCACAGAGAGCAGTATGATGGCCTTGGGACTGATGATGAAACCACCTTGACTTTTATAAATTTTCATCCATCAGCCGCTCCCCTCCACCCAGTCTCCCCATCCGCCTCAAACGGCCACCGGCACGGTACCTTGTATGAATCGGTCGCGAGCATTATGTTGAAGTCGGCGTCTCTGTGCTCCATCTTTGCCCCCTTGGTTGTGAGTCAGTCGCAGCTGTCAGTGTGTTGTGTTGCGCGCCGTGCTGCCGGAGACTCCAGCCTGGTAGTGGAACTGGGAAGGGGGAAGGACGAGCGGTGAGAACCGGGCGGGGGAAGGGGCGGGCGGAATAACGTCATCAAAAGTCCGGCATCGCTCGGTTATGTTCGGTTTCCCTCGGCCGGCCAACCAGGTTCGACCAAAGATTGCCTATACTTAAGAAGATGAACTCCAGTCATTCAGAAACTGTACACTAATTCATTAACTTTCCATCACATGAATATTCATTATATTGATTTTTATGAATTTTATTTAGCCTCATGGAACACAATATTTTACAACTGGTTTGTTTTTGTGTCTCAGTCGAAATAAATACGCTGAATTCGCCAAATTTGGATGTTTTATGACCAAATATATCCACCATATGCACTGCTTAAAATAGTGCGGGTGGAAATAAACAGGGTCTGTTTAAAGACGCTATGGTATCCATAAGTGTGACTGGATCTTTGAACATGACATTTCCACTGATGAAGTAATGAACGGAAATATCAGATAATATAGTAGGAGTGGAGCTCTTGCTTCAATGTCCTCTCAGAAGTGACGCACACATGCAGTTCTGCAGCTCAGCACATGGGGGCAGTGTTGATCACCAAATGCTGTTACAGCACCAGAAATTGCACTTAAAGGCTCATTGAGAGTGTGTATTAAAAGGTGTGTGGGTTTTTACTGTCAGCCGTTAATGAGTTAAAAGGAAAATGTCCTGTATTTCTGCTAAATTCATGTCACACTGCCAAAACACTAGAGCGATACAGGTATGCCATTAGAAATACAGGTAGGTGACAAAAAGTAAGAAATACGCAGTCATTTTTAAATCAAATCAGCCTACCATTATTTAAATACAGTGGCCCATTCCCTACATTAACCCACTCTATTTTGGGGTTTTTAAAAAACTAATGTCATTTATGATTGATTGCTAAATTTGGTATGCTCAACAGATGCACATGTGCGTCTGGATCAAAACCTTTAAGGGAGACAGAGGCCGGCAGCATTACTGCATTAAAAATGAGCAGAGATCAGGGGAACCTTCATTAACGTTTTCGATCTTGGAGGGAATACTAGTGTCATGACTTGCACGGTCTTTAATGAGCTGTGTCTGGAAGGAAACTGATGTAATAACGCTCAACGGCTTCGAATATAGTAGCCACAAAAACATTGGTGGTTTCACTGTATGTCCCAGTTGATTATCTTGACAAGCATGGGACACTTAAAGGGTTAATAAACAGAGGGGGAACAAACTTGATAAGGAATCTCACATCAAAACAACCAACATTACCTTGATAGAAAATGCAATATAGATCTGTACTGGCTTGTGGGAAAATCTAGGAGTACAGCCAAGACTAGTGCCAACTGATACGGGCTTGCCCAATATGCTTTTTTCCTAACATTTTGGCATTTAATCAGATTTCTTTGGCTCTGGGCTTTGTCCCAGAGTTTGGATGTATATTCTGTAACTTAAAAACAATTTGATCTGCCAACACCAGCGTATTTCAACTAAAACTCTGCTTCTGATATTCCCAAATAAAGTGACAGAAAACAATTTCTTTGAGTTTTCCCATTTCATTTCCTTCTTTTATTCGTTTGCCATTGACCCCGACCAGTACACATCAACAGGAGAGGGAACTTGATACCAAATGCACAGGCTACAGTCAGACAGTGAGCATGAGTATCTGCAGTAGGTGACTGACACCTAAAAATAAACTCAAAGTGTGAATCTACTGCATTGATCACATCGCTGAGAAGTGCAAAAACCATATGTCAATGCTAAAGACAATGCACAGATATCTGCCGATGTTAACCAGCTTGCCTTCGCCCGTCCTGTCTTGCAACACCACTTCGTACCACAGTGGGAGATATTTCACAATAACTCAGGCCTCCCTCACCAGGAAGTGGGCACTGACTGATGCCTGACCTCCTTCTCGCTCCTCTTACCATCCATGCCTCTCACGTCTCTGTCGCCCCAGGAGTCAGAATCCAGTTGGGAGTCCCTGTAAATCTCTGCGTTTTTTTCCCCCTGTCATGAAAGTGGCATCTGGTTGTGTCCACTGAAAGGCTTCTGAGCCGGTCTCTGTCATCTGCTCGCCCAGCTCCGGTTCTGATGCCACTCCCTTGCAGCATTCCCTGCCATGAGTCCTGAAAACTCCTCCTCCAGGCGGTCTAAAGCACCCATACAAATGGCATAAACACAAAAAGTTCCCCAGCGCTCAGAAAATCCCAGTATGGACCGCTACCTGCATTGCTAACTGAGCTAACTGCTAACGGTAGCTGAAGTTCACTGTCACTCTTTGTGATATGCTGCCTCCTATTTGTTTGAAGTAGGAAGTAGGTCAGGTCTGACTTGTGCACCTTTAAATGTCTTTTTTTCTCTAACCAACAGCCCCAAATGCAAAAATAAAAAAATAAAAAAATAAATTATTTAAAAGCAGAAAACAGCAGCACATTCCCAATAAGAAGATACTGAAACCAGAAATAATTTAGAGTCTTTGATAAAAGAAAATACTTAAATGATAATAATATATTAAAATAAGTGAATAATTATTCTCTTCTGATTTACTAATCATTTTAAAAATAGTTTGAGTTAAAACAAACTTTTGTATGTTCTTTTCTTTTATTGCTGCAGTACTCAATTACTTCAATTTTACTCATGTTATTGATTTGAACCTCATATCTATATTTTAATCGTTTGGGTGAAAATAGACCCTTTTCACGGCAGACATTTTGACTGATCAAAGCAGGTGACTTTTCACAAATGTAGGCTTCTGTACAGATCAAATGATCAATTCCAGCGCTTCCAGTTCAACACATTCAGCAGTAGTTGATGGTCACCAGCCGGACACAAACCACTGAGACCCACTGTGGTACAGTCTGGTGGTCACAGGTGTGACACCAGTGTGGCAGGCCTGGGATCACTCAGAGTCATTCAGCGGGGCGATGAGAGATTCCAACCCACTGGACTGACGCTCTTCTCGGCCTATGGCAGCGAACCTGCTCCCCGAAGAGGGAGGAGCTAAGCCGTGTGACAACATGACATTTCCGCAGAAGAAGAAGTATTCAGGCATGTGCATATGTCTAGTGCCCAAAGTTAACATGTAGACTTTCGGTCACATGATGCGCAAGCAGAAACCAGCTGCGAGGTGCCGCTGCCTCTTCTCAAGGAACCGAAACACGAACGAAGCATTTTGTAAGCAGGGAGGTTTTTTGGTTTTTGTTTGTTTTTGTAAGATAAAGGAAAAAACTGAAAACTAAAGTTTACACATGCTGAAGTTAAAGCCAAAGTTTGACCTGCACAGAGATGTGGTGTCTGATGTCCTCAGGAAGGAGGCGTCCGTCTGCAGGGTGGAAGGTGAGGCGTTCAGGTGTCAACGGTCAACGGCTTTTGCACTGTTTATTTACAGAACGTACACAATAGGACAGCTAGCCTTGACAAATAGTTAGCTAAAAGTGCTAGCTGAAAGTTTCCCGTTTGGGTTCAGCCATTCAACGTTTCTACAGAATATTGAGTCGGTTGAACTGTTTTAGCTTCACGTTTATGCATCAAGAAACAAAAAGCATGATATTCCTCATAAAGTCAATTTATCGGTTATACGTTAGCTTGGTGTGTCGTATAGCTTTAGCTTCAAAATAAAAAACTATGAATTCTAAAGTTGTTAGCTACCATAAGTTAATAGGCAGTGGTCAGTAGCTGGCGCTCTTTACTCAAATTTCCTCTCTAAATACAGTATTAAGAAAGCAATGTATCAAATACTTAATTTAAAGAAGTTGACATGCCCTTTAAACCCACTACTAGGAGAGTTTCAAATTAAAAGACAAGATACATAAAAAGACTACAGAACCTTGGAATGTATTGAAATAAAGGTACTCTATGTAGTTTGGGGACATACATTTTAATCAGAAGAGAAAGATCTTCTTTGACTGATTTTACTTTTTTACTTAAGCAAACTGAATAAACATAATTGTTTTCATGAGTGAATTAAAAAACTGACCTTAAAGGACAACACAATTTTTATACCGTTTTACTTTGTTTATATGTGGCGGACCCTGCCACCTTTTTAGCTTCAAACAGTGTTCTGGGGACCTAATTTTCCTCCGAGAACAGCTTGTTTAGTTATGGAGGAAATATAGTAAACAATAAAATTCTGAGTTTCCATTTATTCTCCAAACCTACCTAGTGCCCCTTTAATACCATAACACATCTGTAGTTGCAGGATAACAACCTTTATTTGGTTCAATCAGAAAAAAAGTCATATGAATTAAATGGAATGCAGTTATCTGTTGAAAGCACACTGAAAAGAATGATTAATCTTACTTTTGCAGTACAAAATATCATGCAAATAGTAAGCAATGAACGCCTGGTGTAACATTTATAGAAATCAAACCACTTCCTGCTGAGTACACAGAGATAACATGTGAAAGGAATGTGTTGAAAGAGATGCATGACAATGATGGTTGTGCAGGCATCTCGCTGTGTCTCATGACATTAATATTACATAACACAGACTCCTGCCAAATAATTCACCTACTCATCTGGGCACTTTTTATGCGATTTAACATACACTGGAAACACACCATATTCTTATTTAGAATAACAGCTGAGAAAGTATGTCTTCACTACAGTAATGAATGTGTCTGCAGAATACTCTGGAGCAGTCGACACTCGTATCCTGAACATTGAGAGAGATGGGAGCATCCTTTTCTGCTGGAAGGTAAGTCCACGGTGACAGCACTGCATACCAAGTGTCTGTTATGCTGAGTGTACTCATGAAGTGAGTGTAATTATCCTAATCCTTTTTAATTCAGCACTCCTTCCAGTTTAGTTTGGAGTCACATTGTACTGCTTCTTTACTGTTAACGCCTTTTCATGTGCATCGTCTTATCTTTTTTTGTTGAATTATGCGTTATTATGCCTTTTTATACCAATATGATGTGTATTACATGTAACTTACATTTATATGAAAGCAACACTAAAATAAAATATGAATCCAATTTTTTTTAATTTCACCATTATAGTTTCCTTTAAACGTGGCTGTATTTATTTGACATGTGGTAGAACTTGATATTTTCTCACAATACAGTGTTCCCCCTTTTCTTTTTACCATTTTCTGAATTAGCTTGCACTGTATGTTAGATTTAACATTATATCCTCACTTGAAAGCAAACTATTCTGTATCTGCTTGCCCCAGTCATCTGTTGGAACAGTGAGTGAAATTTTTGAATATCAGCTGCCACTTTTTGTCTCAAACATTCACAATCTGCTCAACATATTTTGTGTTTTTGGAAACCTCGGGATCCATCCTGGAATTTAAAATAAAGTTCTGTGTGTTGAAGCATGCCTCTCTGCACAACATGCATTTTTAATGATAGACCCGCCACAGAGTCTGTGGGTTTAGAAGGTTAAAGGCAGTGTGCAGCCTAAGAAGATGAAATAATCTCTTTCTTAGTGCAAGGTTCACAGCTGTACGCATGTCTGGCTATGCCTCGGCTTTCAGAGTCAACTTCCTTTTTATTTAAAATCTTCTGAACAAAAAAAGTGGGAGTGGTAAGTCGCTGGTTTGCAAATCAAGCAGGTGAAGTCGGGATTATCGGCAAGGTCAGGTGGGGTAATGATGAGGTCAAGCATGACGATCCACACATATCAATGTGGCAGGAGACATCAGTGGGAACTGGATTAGGATTATCTATCTTCGTAGTTTGATTGATTTAATGGCCTAATAAGAGCATTCTATTCTTTTCTTATAGGGTGCAACAGGGACCACAAGGATTGGGAAATATGACCCCAACACTAAACAGAACAAGGTATTGTGTGCATGCAGCTGCAGCAATTAATCGATTAAAGGTCCACTATGGAGTTTGATCAGAAGAGAAAGATCTTCACTGACTTGTTTTTTTTTCTGCCATAACAAACTAAATAAAGACAACACTCTTCGTTTTCATGACTGAATAAACTGAAAAAAACGAACTGTCATTAGGACAACAAGGACAACACAATTTCATACTGTTTATATTTGGCAGACTCTGCCACCTTTCTAGCATTAAGTAGTTTTCTAGGGACCTCATTTTCCGCTCACAGCTTGATATGTCTCATTTTGTATTATTACCTCATTAATATTGTAAATATTAAAGTTCTGTGTTTGAATTCCTTCTCCAAAACTACATACAGTTGTGCCCCTTTAATATTAGTTGATAGAAATAAAATCAATGTTGATAATCTGTTCCACTTTTCAGTCATTTTTCAAGCAAAAATGGCAAAGTTTTACTGGTTCCAGCTTCTTGACTATAAGAATTAGCTGCTTTTCTTTTTAATATATAAAAGTCATTAAAAAGCAATGTGAAGACCTCATTTGGGCTCTGGGAATTCATTATTCAATTAATTGTAAAAGTAATCAATTAATAGTTGCAGGCCTACCAGTGCTTCAGATTCTGCTTTCATGTTTCCGTGTTAGTTTGTTTCCATGCGGCTTTGTTTTCTCTCCAACAGCTCCTGTACACATTTGACAAGCAGGTGTGTGTCAGCAGCTGTTCCTTGAACAAGGAGGAGACCCTGTTAGGTGAGCCTCTGTAATGTACAGATAATGAAATGCCACAGCAGACATTGTTAGGAATACCACGTTCAGGCAATTAAGTGAGAAGTTCAGCTCGTTGTGAGCTGCCAAATTCACCCCTGTAAGGTTACTACTTTGCACCGTGGGGAGCGATAAGAAGGTTGCAGACACAGTTAGGGTGCAAATTATTGACTGTAGTGATGCCGAATAACTGTTAAAAAGTGTTATTTAAGAGTTATTTAGTATAGTCTCTGTAAATATCTGTAAATGAAGTCACATGACACCTCGCCTGTGCTTTTTTCCCCCTCTCAGCTGTCAGCTTGGCACAAAACACCAGAGGAGAGGAGCGCCTCAAACCAAGTAACGTTCACTGCCATTTTTCAGCATTTTTTATCTTTCTGGTCACATACTTATGTAAGTTTCCTCTCACATTCTGTTTGCCTTTAGTATCCAAGTGTCTAACTCTCCTGATTGAGATCCAACCCATCAACAACACTAAAGTCCTCAAGGCGGTCGACTGCAGGGTCAAAGTGCAGGTAGAGTTTATGTGTGCTGTCTTGGCCACTTTCATGTGGGTTGTCCTGCAGCCACGAGCTGATATTGCAGTTATGGAGCAGTGGAGCTTACAGTTTGCAAGTGCCATAGTTTATTTATTTTACAAGCTTGCTGAAAGTGCACTGGCCTGTAGTTGCTATAGTCTTTCTTTTTCTGTCATGTCTTTTGTTCAACAGAGAAACACTATACATGTTTTTTTTAAGAAGCCACTGTGCCTAGAACCCTTTTTACTCCTCACTGTTGGTTGCTCGCTGTTTGCCAAACTACGAATTTATGCATGCCAGGATTGTTTGAGGCCTGTGTTAAAATATGAATATCGGCAAATAGATTTCTCCATCTGGTGACTGTTAGAAACCACTCATTCACATGCTGACTCGTGTTTTCTGTGGCTTCCCTAGTTCCTCCAGTCAGAAGCTGACAGGAGATCAATACTGGAGAGCCACCTGCTGCTGCTGACTGAGGACGGATGTGAGTCTTTGCGCCCTTATGCTCGTCTGTCTGTGAGTGTGGGCTGTGTGTCTTTAGTCTGCCACAACACAGAGCAGTACATTTTAGAGGGAAATATATTGGATTTTTACATTTCTAGAGGAAAAAAACAGTGTTCCCAAGAATTAACATTACATTGGATTAAGACTGGGCAGTTTATCAGATGATATCTTTATCATGTCTTCTTGGACTTTGAATAACCTTATATCTTGATATATGACATAGTTGTTGTCTTTTCGCTGGTTTTAAAGGCTGCATTATTTAATTTCCATTCATTTCATTTCTTTATTCACATCAGTTAAAACCATATAAAGCATACTCTTTTAAATCTGTAATAATCTTATGTGAAATGGGACACCTTAGGAAGCTTAAAAAGCTTATTAAGAGGGGCCCAGGGGGCCCATTATAGTAAAGTGATGCCATTTTTGGAACTTGCCATATAGTTTTTATATTTGCCCTTAGCCACTGTTATGATTTTTATATAATTAAGCACAGATATTTATCCATGCAATATTGTTACAATATCAATACCAAGGTATTTGGTAAAAAATATTGTAATATTTGATTGTGTAGCCCAGTCCTAGCATGTACAGTATGAACTGCGTTTGAAGAGATTTCAAAAGATTCAAGAGATATATTATGTAGCGCAATTTGACTTCCAGCAATATTCCATTTTCAAGGTACACCATGGTTTGAAAATTGACAATTATCATATTGTGTACATTTGCTTATCTATGGCATAAAATTTTACTTTTTTTTTTGCTATTCAATTCCATATCAAGTTTAAGCCCTCTCACAATGTTAATTAAGAAGAAATACCTGGATCCATCCTTTTATTGGGATCTGAACCTCCATCCAAGTTTTGTTGAAAGCTGTTTGGCAGTTTTTGTATAAGTCTGCTGACAAACATAATAATTAGGAAACAAAGTTAATGGCCTTGAAGTCATAGAATATGGCAGTGTTGTACAGAGTCAAGCTATACTTGGGTAAAAGTAAATATATTGTGCTAAAATATGATAATATAGTAGAATGAAAGTCACCCATAAGGATAGTACTTAAAAGTCTTAAAGTAACTGATAATAAACACGCCTTCGTAAGTATCAACTTTCTGGCAATTAATGTACCTAAGTAACAAAAGAACAAGTCAATGCATATTGTATATATTGTATATTGCATATGTACAGTGCATACTATATACAAGGGATTGACTAAGTGTCACCCTTGCTGATTATCAGATCCGACAAAGCAACCAACGGACGGGCGCGGGTGAAAACATAACCTCCTCGGCGGAGGTAATAATAATTGTGCAATGCAGTAGACCGTGAAAGCTTTGAGATGATTATCTTGTGCAGCTGTCCAACCCTTATCGTGACATAGCCATAAAATATTGTAAAAATATTTTTTAAGCCATATGACCCAGCCCTACATTGGATATACTTGTAGTTATGCATGGTCATCTTTGTGTATTCCAGATGTGGATCTCTACCATGTTCTGCTGACGAGACAGGAAGGTTACAGAGTGGTAAGTTGGACTCTACATTTCCCACTTCAGCTCTTTTTCATAATTTGAAGGATTGTCAGTGGATAGTTGCGTCAGACTACAAATTGCAAAGAGGATTATTTTGGCTGGCGGATACTGCGCAGGGGTATGAATTAGTTGCACATATCTACTAATTGATAAGCAAAAAGGTTGGAGTGTATTTACATGGTCTCCTAGCATGGTTCAGATAATATATTGTTTCGACCGTGAAATATATGTGTCTACGGTATGAATATGAATGTGTTTGTGTGAACCAGGTGATGGCGCATCCCGACCGATTGTCCAAAACAGCTGAGAGAGTAGTGGAGGACTTCTGCTGGGTCCAGTGGGATGGACGCACACAAAGACTTTACTATCTCACTCACAATGTGACACACACACAGGTAGATACAACTATACTTGGGAGGTCTGCACATTGCTTTACATTCATAAAAAGATGATATACATGCCTTACCCACTTCAGACAGCTGGCATGCTCTCACTTGAAAATTTCGGCTTAAAAAAGAGTGTAAATAGTATAATGACTTTATAATGATTAATAAAAAGCCAATATGCTATAAATAAACATCCTAATACGCAACTGTTTAATAATTGATATGTGTAACCCAAATTTGGTGTAACCCAAATTCTCCAGTTACACTGGATAACAAATAGTCTCTTTTCACAGGGCAAATTCCTGTTCAGATGTGTTCAGTTTTACCTCAGCCATCACTGCGAGACCGTGGTGAGTCATCTGTATGTCTTAAAAATGAATCTATCATGTTGCCACAGTGTGGCCTGATAATAACATAATTGTCTTGCTGCTTTACATTACGTCCCACAGCTGGAACTTCCATTAGAGTTGCCTGCTAATCCTTTCCCCACTGTCAAGTAAGGCAACGACTGCTAATACAAAATAAATATAGAAATATGTTTCCTCAGCAGGTACTTCATCCTATATTCTACATGAATTATTGACAAGAAGCTGCAGCCACTTACCTTGCTATGCAACTTATCAGTTTGCAGCACACATTCATAACTAACTCTGTGTGTGTGTGTGTGTGTGTGTGTGTGTGTGTGTGTGTGTGTGTGTGTGTGTGTGTGCGCGCACCAGGTTTGTAAATCTGGGTTTTGACCATTTTCACACGGAGAGACCAGAAAAGGAGCTTGTTAGGATGGAAGTGCTCACAAACGGAATAGGTAACGCATTCACTCACACAAACCCTTGCATTAGTTATTGGCTTGCACAAATTAATTCTCTCACATTCCCGTTACATGAATAATTCTATATATTTGTGTGTGTTTTGCATTTCTCTATGGGAAAACAAGAAAGTAAGTGTCACGACTCAGAAGCTATGTTATAATCCGTATTACATAATGATGCAACAAAATGTTTTGTTATGTGTACAATGAAAACAGAAAAAGTGAATTATGTTTTTTAGCAACAGAGATCAGAAAATCGAAGCTGATTTCTTTTTGTGATTCACAATCTCTCTGATTGTAAGATGATTTTCTGAAAAAATTATGTGTTGTGTTTTGGAATAAGAGCTGTTACAATTACAGATGGTAAGGCTATATGAAAGTAATCCAATCTCTAACAAAGGATTAGTCATTTTGAGAATTAATATTTGATTTATTCATTAAATTGTTCCTTTTATTAATAAATGTTTAATTTTTGAGTCACATAAAAAATCGTGATCAACCAACCATTCCCCTTACTAATTTCTCTACCTTGAAAATGTTTGATGTTAAAACTGCTATGTAAGAATTTTTGTTTGAAACATTCAAAAATGTACCAAAATTATCAACAAAATGTGAAGGAGAAACAGATTTGATGAATGTTCAAGACATCTGTACATTGTCTTGCAGAGATATCGATTGAAGTTAGCATGCTAACCAGCTAGTCCCTTTGCCAGATTTTATGTCAAGAGTTGATACTTGACAGTTAACAACACCAGCACTCCCCCCATTCTCCGAGCTTGCAGTCCAGGCAGAGTCAGTTAATATGCCAGCTAACTGCATGGTTAACCGAGCTAACTAGCTAACAACAGTGACAGTTAGCAGCAGTTAGTTATTCTGGTGATATGTTTCAAATTAAGGTGGCCGATTCTTACATATTTTGCCTTTTTTATACTGTATGTAAGTGGACTTTCTACCAAAGCATATCTCAACTGATTTAATTTATTTTTATTATCATTATGTTACTATGTTACTGACTATGTCCTGTGTGTTTTGTTTTTTTTAGGAAGCATGTGCGTATGCTACAGTCAACCCCATAAAGACAGACTGGAACTGATCTATACTCTGGTTTTAGTTCACAAAGGTGTGTGTGCCATCTATTGTTGTGGATTCAAAGAACGTATAACACCAACCGTCTTCTGCTTTCTATTTCTGTCTCTTTTCTTATGCGTCTGTTTTTATCTTGAGCACATTGTGATGTGGATTTTCTCTCTTTCTGCAGACTGCAGCAAGACATTCAGAGTATCTCTGGGCAGCGAACAGCAACCACAGAAAGCCAGACAGCTCCATCCACTCTTCATCCCCATAGGTCATTGCACACACAGACATGTAATGCAGTCTTACACACACACATCAGAGTCCTTATAAATTCAGTGTGTGAGAAGGCCACACATGCAGCTCCCACTTGTGCATTCAAAACACAGACACACAAACACAAATGAGAAGTCTGTATCCTCATTCAGGGAATTACATTTCTGGTGTGCCTACAGCATGCTAACATATACCCTGACAGTGATGCTGTGTTATTTCTGTATGTAGGTTACTACATCCTGGTGTATCTGCAGGATTATTTCCTCCATTGTATCAACACCAGGCAGCAGGAGATGCTCTGTCACTCGCTCTATCTCTCAGGTAAGATGGGTCTTATACAAATCGTGTCCAAGCTGAGCAATGTCTTTCTCAGCTACGATACATGCTCCTATTTCCTCGTGATACATTCTTTTTATCAGACCTGGCACCTGAACAAATGTAGAGAATGTGGTCCTCATATTTATCTAATTTTTAACCGAGTAGAGATATATTGGGCCTATCACAGACATATATCTCTTTGCTTACTCTGAAAACTCTTTTGAGGCCATGAAATATGATAACAGACATTCAAAACCCTCAATAGAAGCTCTGAATATAAAAAAAAATCCATGCGATGCAGCTGTAGTATGTTTCCATGTCTTATTCTCTCTCCGTCTGTCTTGACAATCTTAAGGCCCTGACATGGACTTGGACCTGCAGTCAGCTAACATGACGGTGTTGCATGCAGAGGACGAGTCCAGCAGTAGTCTGCTGGACCTGACCACTGGGAGAATCCACACTGCTGAACTTAGCCCTGCTTACCTGCTGCAGCTACTGCGATCAGACACTCCCTCTCGGTAAGTTATAGATTTATGTATACTGGGGGTTATGATTTAGATGGTCTGTATGCATAGTGGATGAACTTGCCAGCATAGGAGAGTTATAGGTAGGCAGGTAGCAGACAGGTGGAAAAGGGAAAGTTATTTTTGTGTGCATACACCTGCAGAGTCTTTCTGGAATAAACAACAGCTCCGACTTGAATCCCGGCCAGCAGACATCTTGGATTCGACTATCCTGCTCAAAAGAGATGCATCAGTGGCCTCTTGCTTTATTAGTTTCTTGGACAGTTTTTCCTTCTATTTATCATTCATTTATTCATTCATTTTTTACTGTGACTCCAATATTTTTAAACAGCTCATACATCACATCCTCGTACAGTGCCTGACTGTTGGCTGTCTGCCTGCGCATCTGCCTTTGTGTCTCTCTGTTTGTATGTGCTTATGTTGTATAAAAGTAAATTTGTTGTATATCACCTCCATCCAAGGTGTCCCAGCAGCAAGACTGACCCTCAGCGCCTGGCCGCCCTCCACTGCCTGCTGGTTTACATGGGAAATGACCCAAATCTGGAGCTGAAGGTACAAATGAAAGCAGGGAAGAGTTGCTAGGACAGAATGTTGGCATTTAAAGCACATTTACTGAGTTTTTGTTTCAAAATTGGCATCAGATGATGAAACTTACACTCTGTTTTTCACAACACAATGTCATGACTTATTTGTAGGACACAAAGTTATCGAACATTTCAGTCGCTATAAATATTTAAAGAAAGTCACAAGATCAATATCTCCCTGATGAAGGGAGCGACTGAATGCAGACATGAGGGGAGGATGAAGAAGCAGACAAGTGGGAAATCTGTCTTTTAATAAAATGTAATGCCTCCGTAAGATTTTTTCCCTGAAGGAAAATGAAAAGCTAGGTAAAAATAAAAGTAGATACAGCTGCCTTTCTGCACTTCTGTGTAATTTCGACAGGTGTCAACCTTGAGTTGGAACAGAAAAAAGAGAGAAGACAAGTCGGCATAAATCGAGTCAAACAAAGATTGAAAGAGTGGGACACATATTTTGTTTGGGCACTGTGCTGACTATGACTCAGACGTGCACCTAAATTAAGTTGTTCCAGCTGCACTGATGGAGTTGTAATAAATTCTTTCTTCAGAGGTTAAATGAGTCACCAGCTTCATTAGTGCAGCTAGCACTGGGAAATTGGACACCACACATAACTTTTGTGTTCTTCATAGACTCTGCTAATGGGGTCAGCAGCACAAAAAGTAGTGGCTTTAATAAAGGTGATTGCTTGTTAACATTTTTTTTGCTTTGTTCACAGCCAGTTTTTAACTTTAAGAGAATACTATGCAAATTAGGGAATTTTACTCCTGCTTCTGCTTCTTTTTCTTCCTCCTCACACATTGTTATACAGTACATATCTCTGGTTCTGGACATAGGGCTTAAACTGACTTTGGCAAAGAGATTTTTCTTCAAAAAGCAGAGAGATGGGCAGCAGAAAAATGAGTTTTCACTCTGCTGCACTGTGGGACTGTGTGAGATTTGCAGGGACTATCTTTTGAGGACATGATGAATTTTTCATGTTTCTGTAATGTAAACATCAGAAGCTAAATCATGTCCAAAAATTCTTATCAGACACTAGAACTGTTTTGTCAAGATAACATATCCACTGTTTGAACAAAAGTCTACGACCATGCTAGCGGTTAACATGCTCACACTGACAATACTAACATGCATATTTTAGTGTGTTAATGCATCGTACTTGATTTCATGGTAGTGATCCATCAAATCTTTGTTGGGATATTTTGGTGACCTCTATACAAACAAACCATTTTTAATAGCCACATCGAGGGCTTAATATGAAGCTAAAGCTAGGAGACGATTAGCTAAACGTGAAAGCCTGGAAGCAGCTAGTCGGGCTCTGTCCAAAGATAACTTAATTTACCTACAGTGCACTCATGAATCATCATGTAATATTTTGTTTGTTTAATCCATGAGGTCCTATTGTCAGCATGAAGTGTATAGTCAACCAGCAGAGACCAGCAGTCATTTTGTTCAGCTAACTATGTGAATATCACCATCAAAAACCTGCAACTTGTTTTTTTTACACTTGATTCTCAGTCTGAGCTTAAAAGGTGCCGACAACTGGATTTTTAAAGAAAGAGCCAGACTAGCTTACTAGCCTAACCAGTCATCCTAATGACTAATGCTAACCAACTCAACCAATGATGGAAAGAAGTACTAGCCAATCAGAAATGGAAAAGGGCATCCTCGGAAAAAATGGTGTTTGAATTTAGCACACCGACATTAAAGTGATTTCTTTTCATCTCAGCAGGTGAGTAAAAATATACCCAAATGTCAGACTTTTTCTTTAAAGGAGGGGAAGACAAACTAAAATCAGTCATTTTTGGGGGGTTAAACATCCACATTAAATTAAAATTGGCAGATGAACATTTCAAACAGCTGTCATGTTGTGCTCCTGTCACTCTGTTACCTAACTCCTGTGTGTTTTCTGTCTTGCCTCCAGATTATTGAATGGCTGTGTGACAACGTGAACGCCTTTGAATCCTTTGATCAGTTCCAGGAGTTTATTCTAGGTCAGTGCTAGCTGAAACATGAGGGGATGCAAGTCTCCTCTGTATCACTTCTTCTTGCTCTTAGAGCTAAGCCTCTCTCTTGCTTTTTTCCCCTTCGGTCTGTGGTTACTAGACTGCTGACATCTTGTCTACACAAAACAGAATTCTTTCATCAACTTTGTTTGGCTCCTAAATTTTTTCTCGCAGACTTATGCCAACGCATGTCTGGAGAGCCTGGATCAGAGGAGGAATTTAGTTATTTTGAGCCCTTGGAGACTCGTGGCTCGCACAGAACAGTTTTGTAAAAATACGTTTGGAGTCCTAGTGGATACACAGCAACACATTTGTATGTCCCACAATGTCCGTCTGAAGAAAATAACAGCACATGATATTAATTTCATATTTTCCAAACAGCCGTCACCTGGGGAGTAGATGATCACATTAGATGTTGGAGCACCTTGCAGCACAAATTTGCATATTATTGCTGCTGCTTTAAAAACATAGAAACTTAAACTTGCTCTAAGATGAAGAGTCATGATTAATACAGGTGCTACTGTGCTGTAAATAAAGACGATTATGTTAACCCTTATAAATAAAACATTAGTAACCTGTGCTCATAGTAGTTATGGTAGGACCGGGGGTATGCCTGCTGAATCAGTTTACCATTTAAGCCATGTTTAATATTATTTTGATATTTCTCTGTTTGCCCATGTGGTACAGATTGGTGACTTACAATGAGCCAAAGGTACAGCACTTTAGCATGTCATTTCAAATAAAACTTTAGAGTAATGAAATATCTAATGAATTTTTCTCTACCTGCCATCACCTTGATATTAAAGGAGAGGTTCACCCAAAAGGTGAAGTTCCTTGGTCAAAAAACAAACACATAACAAAACTAAAGTATATGGGGACTTGTTTTAAAATGGAACAAACCAATAGGAAAAAACAACATCAAATGGCTCCATAAAACTCATCTGGCATTATCCAGGAAGCTCCAGGATCCCCAATTGATTTGAAAAGATGTCTTTAGCTTAAGTGTTTGCATTAGCATTAGGGCGTACACCGCCTGAAGTAGGTGCACGAGTTTGACCGCATATCGGTGTAAATGACGTCTTTCAAATAAATTTTGGAGTTCTAGGCTTTCACAGACCTTTGTTATATTGGACAGCTATATGGATCCATACAGGTAATGACTGGATTTTCATTTTGGGTGAACTTATCCTTTAATTTATATCATATAGTAAAATGTCTTCTCATATATTTCTCACATTACATCTTCGTTATGGTAAAGTAGTGGCTGTAAGACTGTTTGTTCTGTCTGGTGTCTCCCCGGAGACTCTTCACTCTCTCCACAGAGAGTCTGGACAGGGGGAAGAGATTTAAAAAGACGGGAGAAGAGATTTAAAAAGACGGGAGAGATTTGTCCGCCATTCACAGGTGCCAAAGCTGAACAGAGCAGTCAGAGTATTCATAAAACACCCACATCAGGATCACAGCACTTAGGCCATTGTTATTGGCTGTCACCACAGAGAAGCATCCAAGGCAATAATCCGCACTGCCAAACAGTGACGATATCATCAGCACTTGAGTTCCAAGGAGAGAGCACAAGCCATGGATCGGAAATGATCAATAAACAAGATTTTACTCTGTAAAACCAGCTACGGAAATACCTTCCTCACCCTAAACAAACTGATTACAGTATGACCCATCACCAGTATTGCTCGCTTGCCCCTGCTTTAAGATTATCAGAACAGCTTTGCAGCTACAAATCCATTAAACACTATATTTGCCGGTGACTCTGTGAAAAATCCCACAACAAAATTGACCCAAAAAAGCTTTTCTGCGTCACTGCATCTGTGCACTAGATTCTTTTTCTTCCATTTTGCAGGAGCTTAACCCTTGAAGACTGTCGCACAGTGTCCCCGAAAAAAAAAAAGCATCCTGCCAGTGCCTATTCAAAATGGGACACAGATCTACCTCAAGTGTACAGTCTTCTGCGACTTACATAACCCACTCATTTATATCGAAGCCAATCCGTGATGACGATGATGTATACAATTTTTGGAAAATAGAGTTCAGGGGGCTCTTTTGAGGCATAGCAGACAGACAACACAGCGGGCTTCACCATATCGCCTATGGAATAGAGAGGTTCAGGAATTCGGTGACATGACATGAAATCTGACACCAAAACTCGACCTTGGGTCAAAATTCCTTGTGTTGTAGTTATTTTAAGACATAAATTCTGCATCGCTGTGATATATAATATATAAGTCTCAACTGTACCCTCTGTCTCTTACACAAACAGCCACTTTGTACAGAATAAGCTATGAGAAGTCTCTCAGCCTGGATAAAGTCCTGCCTTACTCCTCTGTATTCGACAAGAAGGTAACACACAAACACACATACACACACACGTACATTTCCACCTGCATAACAGCACAGGAAATAAACAAGCAGCCATATACGGATATGAATGCAAGAACACACTTTTAAGTTTTATTTTTTTGTGTGCCTTAAATCATTCTCATCATTCTCTCTCTCTATCTCACACACACACACACGCAGTCCCAAATACACTTTGCTTTGTCTTTGTGTGTTCTAGGAGATACCAGCGTGTCTGTTGGAGGTCCCTGGTGTGTTGTGCACCACTGAGCTGCATATTGAAGCTGTGTTTAAGGGAAAGGTAACAACATGGCTTTCACTTTTTAAGACAGATTTATTACACCAAAAAAATGCATTTAGGTTATTAGTGACCAAATGTCGGATTGTTATATTAATCATCATTACACAGAGTCATTTCCTGCTGTATTTACAGAACCACTGAATAAAACTCTATCATAATTTCAAGACAATTAAATGCTTGTAGCATGCATGTAAATGACATTTATATGTAAAACAATGTGATTTTATCTAAACTGTAGCGGCTTGTGAGTCGTTTGGTCTCTGTCATCTTCAATTGTTTTGCAGCAATGTCCTTGCTGTGTCACTGAGGTGTTGTTTGTTTGTGTGTATGTGTGTGTGTACAGGCTAGAGGTCTCCAGGGTTTCTGGTCGGAGCTGCAGTGGAACAGAGAGAGGACAAAATATCTGGATGCTGTTCCCAACCCAAGATACAGGACCTCCCACATACAAGCTGACTGGGATAAACTGGTGAGTGTGTGTGTGTGTTTGAGTTGAATTGATTGATGGTAATTGTTTAAATGTGCCGGTTGTTGTGTGTGTCTATTGCCATGTGTGCCCTTGTCAAACGACGGCATATTTTCAGCCCTCCCATGATGGTTTTGCTTGTTTCAGAGGTCCGAGAGGAGACCATCCAGCCACATGAATCACATGGAGGATAACACAAAGAAGTAGGTCTGGCTCCCGCTGGAGCTTTGTTTAGAAAAGAACAGAACTTCAGACATTCAGTCGAGAGTGCACCTGTGTTTGAAATATCACACTTGGCTCCAACAAGATCCAAATTTCATCGTTTGTCCCTTTTTTGATGAATGTTTAAAGACTTTAAGCACCATCAGCACTTTAGTTTTTAAGAATATTCACAAATTTCACCGAATGGTCCATTTGATCGCTGTTCAGGAACTGATTAGCTGAGGTGCCCGATGGAGGGAATACAATTAGTTCTCAAAATTGATTGGTTTTGGAAAAACTATTGAAGTCCAGCAGTTGTTACAAAACTGCTATGTTCTATGCTAAGTTCAGCTGCCCCAGCAAGTTGCATTGATTTACCCAACAGAGGTTATCTGATGAAAGCATCTGCGGCACTCGAAGCCCACCAGTTCCTCCTTAAGACTTTGAAAATGAGTTTTGTAACCATTATAATGTATGTATTTATTATTAAAAAGCCTGAATTATTCTGTAAAGAAGCTGAGCGCTGTACTTTTAAGCAAACCTTACCCATACAGAAGGAAATTGTGCATTTGTTAGGGACTATTTTCAACTGTGGATTAATGGTGATAGAATTCGGCATACCGCCAGGACGTTGGGCTACTATAAGAAGAAGAAAATATGCAGTCCTTCCCAAAGGTGTTTCTTTTATTTCAACAAACAACTTACCAAACATGAACACAGTCAGTATCTCAATCAGCTGATACAAAATAACCAACAAGCTGTTTACTTATCAGTCTCGACGAAACCCTGCCAAGGTCAGCTTGTTAGCATGCTATCTTAATTCGTTATGTCTGCAGCAGAATACATAGATATTTTTGACATAATATCAAAACATTCTTAGGTGTACCTCCTTTAATACAACTCATCATAATCATACTTCTTAAAAGGATTGATTCACTGTGTTTTTTGGATTTTCCAGGGATTGTTTTCAATAAGAACATAGAGAAAGTAGACAGCTTCTCCCTTTAACTATGTTGGAATCCATACCAACACAAATATGTGTTTGAATGATGAAGTTGCTGCTAAACTCAGATGAGTTATGAAGTAAAATCAATCTAGAATAACATCAAATCAAAGAAATATATGAAGCCATTAGCTGCATTAGTGAAACTCCCTGATTTTCCTAAAAAATTATCAGATTATTTGATACATCCTGTCTGGAATCCAAATAAAACCCTTACTTAACTTTCATGACCCGTTGCCAGCCTTGATAAATATGCCTCTACACACTACTGAATATAAATGTGGAACAGGATTGTGGAAGGCAGGCGTTCACTCAGTGTAAACCACTGTAGAAAACACAACAAAGAACAAAAGTGTCTGTTCTCTGTCTCCTGTCTCTCGTTACTTGGGCGCTCACTTCTCTTGCGGATGCTGTGCTCACTTTAAATTGGACTGTCTCATAGCTTTCACTTTTGGTTGTAACTATCTGCGCAAACACCCAACGCTTGAAAGTAAACTAAACTCGGTGCTCGCTCTGATTATACTGAAGAATGACCTGCACAAACTTATTACCAGGTTACTCTTTGATTCTAAAATGTCCACTGTCAATTAAAAATGACTAAGGAGTGAGCGTATAACTAGAGGCCGTCAATATTTCATGATTGAGTAACTTAATGATAGGCATGTACCTGAATGCATCACTGATATAAACCTGCTCTGAATGCAATACAACCCTGGCCTGTTTATGCCAGGGATCAAACCAATGGTGTTCTGGCTCATAATTAGCTTCCCCCAGGCCAAACTTCAGCACCTGCTTACAAAGTTTTTGCTTTTATAGTTTTATTTATATATAAATATATATTTATGTTTATATTTTTGCTGTCGACTGCAGCGATGTAGCATTATACTGCCTCAGCTTACACCATGAAAAGTAAGACTCTTTAAAATGCTGGCTTGAGGGATTGTTTTCAAACAAAGCTTCTCTTCTTATTTTATAGAGTTCTATCAATGGTGGACACCTGGTGTCTTGGTAAGATGGCACACTGAACACTCACATACCCTCACAAACTCAAAACCACACAGGTTCACAGACACACACAATGCAGGGAGTGTGAATGTCATAAATAACAAAACCTCTGCTTATTATATCGAGCTCAGAACTGTGTGTTTGGGTTTTGTGTGTTTTTGTGTTCTTCTGAGGTTGCATTCTTCATGCCCACTGGAGAATTCAGCTAAACAGAACCACCACGTTAATTTATCTTGGAGGGAGAGGTTGAGAAGACAGAGGAGCGAGGCAGAAAGGGAGAAGAGGGGGTGAATAATACAGTGGAAAAAAAATAAATTTGAAGAATGCTACAATTACATAACAGCTTAGAGTTAGGTACTTCCTTCACCTCACTCCCTCTTTCTCTTTTTCCTATGGTCTGTGTTGCTATCTCAGTGCAGCTGTGTTGTGTCAACCACAATGCGGGACCTTCCCTTACCTCAGTTAATTCATGATCTCCCTGTCCATTCCCACAACCTCCCTCAGATTCACTTGTAAAACACACACCAACTGCTTTTTGATAGCTTTTACTGCTCCGGCTGATGGAAGCGATCACACAAGAAGCTCCGTCACTGATTTCCTAGAAAGTTATGTGGTTGTTATCTGGAGTTATAACACGTGTATTCCAAAAGGTAGAGGGAAATGGATATTTTTTATCTAACTTAAAGTTCCTGCATACCAAAAAGTCTTATAGAAGATGTGTTTAATCAAAAATGGGTACTTTTTAGTCGTGCTGATGTTAAGCTAGGACAATGTTTTCCATTTTAGTATTGCATGTTAGCATGGTAACAATTGCTTACTAGCACTAAACACAGAGTTCAGCGAGGCTAATTGGAATTTCATCTTTGGAAAAATGACAATTTTGCCTTTTGATGGTGCTGATTTTTAAGCCAACGAAGTAATTGCAATTGGGAACCTTGAATGTCTGTTCCAAATCTCATGGAAATCCAGTCAGTAACATCTAAGTCAGGAGGATATGTTTTCTTGAAAACCATGAATGTCTGCGCCAAATTGTGTGCCAATTTATTGCTTAGATGTCGAGATATTTCACTGAGGTTACACTTGGATGGAAGCTCAGGAAATCAGCAGAGTCTTTCGGATTCATCCACTGAGCACCACTATATCTGCTCTGAATTCATAGCAATCCATCCAATAGTTGTGGAGAAGTGTCAGCAACAAAATGATGGACTGACTGACTGACGGACATTTCCATCCTCCTTAATTTCCATTTAATTTCCAGAAGCCCAAAGTGACATTTTTTCAAATGGCCCTTTTACAAAAACCAAAGTGCAAAAGCAAAGAGACCGACACTTTTAAATTAAAATGAGGAAATTGACATGTTTGAATGTGGCATTATTCCTTGATAAATGCCTTCATTACATTCCTTCAGGTTTGTTTAATGAGACCACCTGAGATACAGTCAGTAAACATGAGGAGCCTGTGTGTGTCTATCACTGTTAGCCCAGAGACACCAAAAGCTCTGAACTCATACCTGCTGGCTCAGAATATGAAAATCAGCTAATTGTCTAAAATATGCAAAAATTAAAACCGCAGATAACTTTGAACCGCTAACAGGCATACAATGAATCTGGCAGTACAGCCTGTCAGCCGGCTGTGCCCTGCGAGCTCTATTTATATCTGTTACATATTATACTGTAACATCAAAAAGCCAGCTTCTTCCATGCGTGCACAAGTGATCAAAAGATGGTGTGTGTGTGTGTGTGTGTGTGTGTGCACTAGTGTGCAATAATTCATCTACAGTAACCGAGCTCGAGCCTGGTCCACTTTTGTGTGGCTGACATAAAAACAAATTTGCATGCGTACACACTCTCTCTCTTTCATACACACACATAGCAGGACTGCAGCCTTATAACCCCCAAGCTTTGGGATGCATTTTTAAAAAGCGAGAAACCCACCCCAAAAAGAATCCATTAATCTCTGAGGGTTTTTTTTGTTTTGTTTTTATTAAAGCCATAAACAAATCAGACTTTGGGTTTCCTCCATTTCTATTGATGGCCTATTAATGATATTACTGCCACACTGTCACACCTGAGGCTACCTGTAGCTGAGCCCAGAGAGGCCCCTAATAAAATTATAATACTGACAAAAATAATATGACACTAATTTGTTAGTTTATAATCATAAATATGCATCACTTAATGCACTGATAATAACACTAAGTTTATTTTGGAAACATTTCTCAAGGCCCCCCCCCCCCCTTACGTAAAATGGTTCGGTCCTCCCATCGAATCAACTGAACTGCTGCGCGGTGGTGTATTCGGTCAGTAAGGAGACCGAGAGAAGGCAAAATGCCCCAGAAGTCGGGTAGCCAAAAAACGGAAAGACAAAACGATTAGGCAGGAGAGAGAAGCAAAGGGGTGTCAGTATGTCACCCAGTTTTTCCAAAAACAAGGTGGGTTTGGTTCATGTAGTGGAAAGTTCTGGAACACATTAGTCTGTTGTTTATCTTAACCTTGTGGTTTTTAAGCTAGCTCACTTTTCTCCCCATATTAGCTCATATTTTGGAAGAAGACTCTGGATTTTTAGATTTCACTGTTCACGTTTAGCAAGCTGCCCATATTTAATCAGTTGACCACCCCTCCTGTCAAAAATGATGCATGTTTGAACAGAGACGTCAAGTGCAGCAGCACCAGCCACAGCTGTCTGTGAGCCCTGTGAGCCCCCTACCCCTGAACCAGCCCCAGTAGGCCTACCCACAACTGAGGAAGGAGGTGAGCAGCTCTGTGTTGAATTAATCTATTATTATGGAAAAAAAGATAAATTGAAATTAATGAATAAAGATCATTCTGAAATAAAAACACATTTAAATGGTTTAAAAAGCATATAGCCTATAACTTCATTTTGTTTTGTTGAAATTTAGCTATCACTGAAACTGAACTATAAACTCACTAAAATACTATGTTTGGTCAGTAGTTTGGGACTCTCACCCCTTGCTTTGCAGTAGGAAAAGAGGAGAAATTTTCTGGTGCTTGCAGACTAAGTGACTGCTCTCAATCCAATCAGAGAAACTTTAACAAAATTAAATCGCAATGACCATAAAGCCTCATTTATGTATTTTTTTCCACCCCAACTCTATTTCCACCACGTACAGTTTTAGAGATAAATTATTATTATTATTATTTTTAATAGATTTTTTAAACAAAATATTAACATATATAACAAACTTAATAAAAACAACAACAAAAACATAATGTAAGACAGCATACAGTTTTTACATTGAGTGCAGTGGCTGGTCTAAGTGTGTGTGTGTGTGTGTGTGTGTGTGGGGGGGGGGGGGGGGGGGGGGGGGTGATGTGCATGTTTGGAAGAGAAATTGTGTGGTATTGCTATAATAGTAATTTTGGAGATAAATTAGACCTAAATGCAGGGCTACAAGAGGGAGACAGTGAGCAGTGGGGTACTGACAAATCACTGACAGTAAAACAGAATGGTGGGAGGAAACCTGAATCTGGTGATGGTGATGCTATTTCAAATGGTATTACAGGAAATTCTATGTAATTCATGTATGTCATGCATTTGCATTTTTCAGGTAATTTAATTTAAGAGAATTTTATATTTTAACCATTAAAGTTGCAGACTTGCAGACAATGAATCTAAATTCCATTGTATTCTGAGTGTTCAGTGCTTCCCCTACCAAGTAACTGTCATGTTGTTCTTTTCACACATATAGGAAATTATAGTTAAAAATATAACAGCATAACAAATTTTTGCAGGCCTTATGGCCGGCTATACAGGGGCCCAGTAATATTTATTTTCATGGGGCCCAAAATCCCTGGCAGCGCCCCTGACCCGTAGTGTTCATTCTAGGCTTGTTGCAGCATCAAAGGTTTCTTCAAACATCTCTTTTATGTGTGTGCTCTGGTCTCTTCTAGATAAGAAGCTGGTGCCACTTTTCCAGGAGGACGACCATCAACAGAGGGCGCTCATAGGCCTGGTGAGCGAGACAGAAGTTGAAACCAGTCAATGGCTGCAACACATGCCCACATAAAGACACATACACTTCCATATGAAGCATTCCCATGGCTTGGGCTAGAGACAGTTGGTTCATATTAAGGGGAAGTCATACTGCTAGGTGGTAGTCTTTCCTTTCCGAACATGACAGCGACTTTCTGCTCAAAAAAGCACTGAACTGCATAGAGCCCTGACCTCAACCCCATTCAAGACCTTTGGGAATGAGTCTGAGCCAGAGCTTGTGTCACTTACATATCTGGTGGATGGTAGCAATTGAAAGGACTCCGAAGTGTTCATGCGACACCAACTTGGTTATATTACTACAGAATTGTTCATAAAAATACTGTGAGTTGACAACGCACGATGTGAATTCATTAAAATCGGGTTTTGTTGCCGGATCGAGAAACTTATGCTGTTATTAGACATGCATACTTTTTTAACTTAACTGATGTAGCAAAACTTTGAGAAAAAATGCGGTCCAAAAACGGGCCTTTTCCAGTTGCAATAATATGAATCTTTATTAGCCACTCATGTCAAAATTTGTCTTTGACTTCAAAAGCAAAACACTAACAATAATAAAGACAGTTCATATAAACAGACATACTATTGGATACTTCCTTTGTACTTACTTTGATATGTTTATCATTGCTGTAGGCACCCTATATCATCCTCCTGATATTTGACGATTTTAAGGTGGTGGTTACACACAAGACTTCCTGGGTGTCCACACAGTTTTGACCATAACGTAGCATCCCAATCCCTTGTTTTGAATCTAAAAGCCAGTCAAATGATTTTTGGAGGATTTTATTTTGAACTTGCTCGCTCTCAAAAGCCTTGTTTGCTGTCGACCAAATGAGTTATTCACTTAAATCACCAGTCATTCATTCATTCATTCATTCATTCATTCAGTCATGACAAAAACATGCCCATATTTTATAAGCAGAAAGTCCTTCAACTTTCCAAAAACAAGGCGGTAAACAAAATAGAAAATAATGAAACCCATCAACCACAGTCTGGATTGTTGCTCTTGAGATAAAGCACCTACTTTGACGTTCTGTAGGAGAAGTAGCTGAGGTAAAGTGAAAATTGTGGGTGCATAGTATAACACTTAGTTATAAAAATCTTCCTTAGATGCATCGTGCATATCAAACTGTTGACATACAACAGTTTAACAGCCCCTTGAGGTGAATTCTTACTATAACTTGATGTATTGACCACTAAAGATCCATGGTGCAACACTGACAGCCAAGCAGCCATCATGGTCATCTTTTAAGGTGAAACTCTTTTTACGCTTCAGATGAGTCGACACTTTAAAAAAAAGGGCATCTTAAGGTCCCTGTCCTGTGTTTTTTTTCATTTTTTTTTTACTGAACGTTGTTTGATGGACAATTTCATATCCGCCAGTTTTCCCTGTGCTCAGCATAGTTTTTAAAGAGCAGATAGCTTCAATTTAATGGAGTTCAGGCTAGATGCTAGCAATCTCTCAGCTATTCTTAGAATGATCCCTGCTGTCTCTCTCTCTCTCTCTCTCTCTCTCTCTGTGTGCCCCCTTTTCTTTACCCTTCTTTCCTTTCCTTACTGCTCACCTCCTTTTTTCTTTATTTCCCCTTTTTCCTCCCTGAGGGATATCAGCTCGTTTTGTCACCTTTATACACCTCGGGTTTCTACACCTCAACTCATTTTCCGTGCCTTTCCACCTCTCACATTCAGGTCTCTTCTCTTCTCTTTCTTTACTTCCCTCATCTCATCTCCTCTTCTCTTCATGGTTAAATCAATTTTGGGACACTGTAGTTGAGGGAAACATCGAGGTGAACTCAATTTGACCCTGCTGAGTGCACAGCAAAGTAAGCTTAAAACACACAAACAGAAAGTTTGACTCTGGGCCACACACACATATTCTTGCATACATTCGCTGAAAATAATCAGTTTGTGGGGTTTTATTTTTGCATTCGCAGACAGTTGACAAGCTGCGAGAGCATCTCAACAGACACCTGCCTCGACTGGGGAAGAAGAAGATAGACTCACTGGTTGTCAACTATGTGGCCAAACTGGTTGGTACACTGTGTGTGTGTGTGTGTGTGTGTGTGTGTGTGTGTGTGTGTGTGTGTGTGTGTGTGTGTGTGTGTGTGTGTGTGTCCAGATGCTCTGTATATGCCTGTTGTTTTTAAAGGCACATCGATCTTCAAGTTATATTTATTTGATGTTCGCCCTTGCTCTTTTTCGAGAAGGTTAAGTGAAGCTTGCTGAGAGCGTTGCTCAGTGGAAAAGGCAGTGAGTTTTCCACTTTAGTTAAATGGTTGACAGAGCTCACAGATGGATGTGGGCTCTTCAGTTAAGAGGGGTTGCTGGAAGCCATCGGGTCGGTCCTCTGAAGCAAACAACGGCTCTCAGGTTAGGACATGTATTCTCAACTATTCAGTTAGTTTATGTGCCCCATATACCCTGCACACTTCCATTACTATAGAAAGCACGAGAAACTATTTCAATGTATTTTGTATTAACTATCCTCTTACTTTTGTTTCCAAACTACACATAACCAGATCGCCTAACACAGGGGTACTCAAAAACAAATCTTAAAGGGCCACAAAGATTTTTTTCGATGACTCAAATTGAGGTCGGTCAGGCCACATGCAATAATACTGTAATATTCAAAACAAAATGTCCTTTTCATTCAAAACAACAAGAATAGGAACTGAAATAAAATGTCATTTCCATTTTGACATAAATTGAATACATAGTTGAATAGTTCCTCTTTTTGTTTGCCTTCAAACATTTTGTCCATCACTTCAGTCATGCATTATTTTATTATATCTGCAGCTGAGAATGGCTTCCTGTGCTTACCCAAAATCCACACAACTCTAAGTGAGCACTCTGTTGCTTTTTGTTGTTGTGTCATAGATGTGACAAGAATCCTGCTTGCAGCTTGATATGACGATTTTATAGCATTTATTTTTGTTGTTCTTACCTCTGAATTTTGAGGAAATGTCTCCTCAATATTCCCATGCTTCGTCTCATAATGCTGTTTCAAATTTGAAATCTTCATCACAGCTATAGTCTCCTGGCATATTAAGCACATGGGTCTTGTGCTGGTTGGAGGAAGAATGAATGCAAATTTTTCAGTCCACTCTAATTTGAATTACCGATTTTCACTGTCCACTTTTCTTTTAGCAGTGAACTTGGAACACGCCATTTTTGTGCAATCTAGGCACCTACAGCCGGCAAAATGTCAATATGCGAACTGCTCCAAAAACGAAAGTGAAAGTAAAAAATTGCGCTCACAGCAGTGAGTGACCCAGCTGTCTGTGTATCATTGGCATGGAGACAAGTCCCGGTATACCGACCCAACCAAAACACATAGTAAAGGAATAACAGTTTGGGGGCCACAAATAGGAGGCCGGCGGGCCGGATGCCTATTGAGGACCACTGACCTAATAGATCCGCGTTGGAACAAATCAATGGAGCGATATAGCCTAGAAAATAGATGGCTAAGCTGTTTTGATGAATTACTTCACATGGCTCTTCCTTTGGTGTCATATTGTAAATAATTAAATCTGAATCATAGCCAGCATCTGGTCAATGAGGAGCTAAAACAGCGTTTAATGCCATATTGTGTTTTAATGGTGAAAGTTAAGAAAAATGATTTCCTTTCAATTTGTGAGGCTCTCGCCAACATTTGCTCCTGTGTGGCCTCTTGCATGGTCATTCCCTCATTCTCTTGTCTTAGCTTCCCCTGTGGACATCCTCGTCAGCCTCTTCGCCTCCGTGATGATGTCTGTAGAAACTGCTGAGCCCCGTTCGGTTTCCACTCGCCTCCGGTTCTGGTGACCATTCCACCACTGCCTCTTAACACAAACAGCTCCTAGTCTGGTCCAGGCAATGTTAGCTAATTGCATGGCTAACTGAGCTATCTAGCATCTACAATTAACAGTAGTAAGGGGTTACCTTAGCAACAAGAAAATGTATTTGTCCATCAAGAGACTCTGTGTTAGGCTGTAACAAAATCAGATTTTCACAACACGATTATCATTGCCAAACAAATTCACGATTACAAAATTATAACAATAACAATAATAAAAAAACAAAACAGGAATCGAATGTATCTTTAACTTAGCTTACCGTGTGTTATGTCTCTTTTTTGTAAATAATTTGCCTTTTAAAATACAAATATAGGAAGGTGGAGAGAGTCTGTCACCCTAATTGTAAAAAAAAGTATAAAAAAGAGCAGATACTTTCAACAACTCAGTTGATAATGAAAAGGCAACCAGATGATATCATAAACAAAAGATGCACAAGGTTGACGACTTCACCAGATTTCTTTGTGTTTTCTGAACACAATATTGAATATTAAACATTTTTTATATCACAGTTATCGTGAACATCATAACATTGTGACACCCACAGTTGAAGACATGAGAAGGAAGACCAGAAAACATTTTTTTCCTTAAAAATATTATCCTGTTTTAACGACATAGTTGTTGATGTATCCCTATTACAAATCAGTGTACTCTCAAAACAATTTTTATTCTTTTATTTAAGGTAAAATGACAAAAAAAAATGTTGCTTTGAATTTACAGCGCATAAATGTTTATCAGTCTCACTTCTCACTTCTAAAACCAAACCTACACCCTTTGTATCTACCCAAAGAGCGGCAGGTGGGATCTGCATAACCAAGTGGAAGACGTAACCACTCTCCATCTCAGTACCCTCCAGAGGTACTCGGTTCTGTAAAGTCAGTCTTTAGTATTCCTGGGAGGTAAATCCCTTCACAGCTAGGAGCCGCTGAAAGTAGACATACAGCATATATCAACACAACAGTATTAAATCAGGCCAAGGGTAAGGCTGGAATTGAATAGAAAGCAGGATGCAACCACGTTTGGGACTTTATGAAATCTCAAATGACATAGTGAAGAAGACCAAAGAAATCCTCCCTGCTTACTGTCGGGTCGGTCGATGGCTCAACGCAGCAGAACAGGCTCGCGAACCTGCGCCTCCAGACTTGAAATGACAGCAATGAAATAGGCGTATCTGTGATCAGTTTGGCATTTGCCCCTGCGACAGACAAACATGGTGATCATTGAATCCATGCTGCTGAGTGAAAGTGAAAAAGTTTCTAATCCAGGGAGCCGGACTTATTAAAGCATACTCGTGCAAGGACCCAGAAGAAACAGCCTTCAGGGACGTTTTTAAAGAACAGTTGGCGTTGTACTTACACATCAAGCTGACTCATGCTTTAAAAACTCAGGATGGTAGTGTTTCAAAGACGACTGACTTCCCTTCCACAAATAAAGAACATCTCCCCCTCTTGTCAGTGCTTATTGAGACTAATGGTTGCATTGACACAGGGGAGAAGTTGGGGGTGAAACAGATTACAGCTCTTAAGAGCCAGGGAACTTCTGCTATGATACATTACAGCTCTAAAGCACATTATTGTCATAGTTATTTATTTCTTGTCCCAGTTGCCACAGACAACCGAGATACATGCATTTTTATAACATAGCCAATGTCAGAGCAAAGAACAACCTGCAAACGGCTGAATATAATTTACTAAAAGCAGCAATACATATTAAAAGTAATGCAATACATTGAAATGGGCAAAAATATGTTTAATTATGCAGAAAAGTTATTCTACACCCAAGGTTATTAAACTTGGTCTCAACAGGGAAGCCACACTGAGTAAATCCAGTCTCTTTGTCAGGGCCGAGGCTCATTAAGACAAATCGCTGATTCCAGATTTTATTCTAATGTAGAGTCACACAGGGAATAGTGCGTACGAGTCCGTGGCTTTAAATCACTTTTTTGCTTTTTGTGTGACTTTCTGTTCAGCACAAACACACCCCGGCCACATATTTTTATCTTTGTTACTGTCTAAGGGGGACTGGATTACATCAACAATGCGCTCAAGAGATGTTAGTTGGAAAAGAAATTAACATGGATAATTTATTTTGGAAGTCAGTCAAACAATGAATATCGGATTTTGGAGAATAACTTTTTGAACCTGAATCAAATATTCAGTTAAAACTGTTAACAGAACAGTGGAAGAAATGTTTGCTGATTAACAGCAGTTTTTGACTTTTGGGCTATTACTTTCATCCTTGTTGGCATGAATCCCTGAATGTAGAAATTGCCAAATGACAAATAATAAAAACCTGCGCAAGAACGGTGTGTGGGATTCAACAGTCGAACACGCAAACAAGACTATACTTGCATACAAGCTTCAGTTACGCACAGAGTTTATATTATCACCTTATTAATAATGTAAACATTTAAGTAATGAGTTTGAATTTCTTTTCCACAACTACACAGTTCCCCTTTTGATGTACAAAACTTAAAAATATCTCTGAGTGAGACCCTGCTAGGGTTTGAAATTACATCAGTGAGCTGCGTTAAGAGATGCAGGACCATGAGATGAGACAAATCAGCACAGGGAATATGCCAATTTGATTGTTTTAAAAAAGAAATGTAATAAAAGATGTCAAAAGTGAAAAAAAAACAAAAACAAGTGGGGGTTATTATTACATTTGTCTTTGACGCAGCTTTTGTTTCTGTCCGTTACATAAGTGAAGCTAATTGAAAATTCCCACCCTGAGGTCACCGGAGGACGCTGCCGGTGGTGCTCGCATGGGCTGGTTGTGGGTTTCCCACTGGTGTGCAGGATGTGAACCGGGCAGATCGTCTTCCTGTTATTCTACAGGAGATGAGAGGGTGGGGATTTTGTGGAAAGAAGGGTGTGCGTGTGTGTGTGTTCATTCCAGCACGCAGCAGGCACGTTTTTTCGGACGAGTCAGGTGCATCAGAATCATCTGGAGGGCTGACAGATATGTGGTGAAATGTTGTGGGTGTATGCGTGCTGAAATGTGCGTTCACACCCTGACCCAGCGAGTTACTCTTGTTCAGTGGAATAGAAAATGAGAAGTTTGGGAAAAAAAGGGGAAGTAAGGAAACAGAAGAGTTCATTTCCACGAAAAAACATCATAGCAGAACAACGTCTACATTGCATGTTTTCAGGGCTGTTGCTCAAACTGCCTGTTCAGGGAAAATGTTTCATTGGAATCTAATGGGGCATCTCCTTCTCTGAGCACTAACATGTGTTTGTCTCTGTGTTTGTGTGTGTTTAGCTGGAGCTCATCAGACACATGCTGGAGTCAGTCTGGCTGAAGTATAAACTCGGCCCGTGTGCTTTGTGCTTGTGAGTAGCCCTCCCTCGTCCGTGTGTGTGTGTGTGTTTAAAAGTCATGTTTTCTCACCGGCTTAATGTAAAGCGGAAAGCGCTGACAAAATGTGTGTGTTCATCTTCACGCATGTGTGATCCTGACCCCCATCACTCCCCGCTGTGTGTGTGTCCATATGTGCAAATGATAGATGACCCCTCTTCTTCACGTGTGCGCTCCCGTTATGCAACATTCCCCGTCCAAATTTTTTGTGTGTGTGTTTGTGAGTTCCAGCACACAGCGGGGCAGTCCAGGCGAGTGGTCCGTGTTTCACTTCATGTTTCGCATCCTGGAAGCCATGAGGGGTCTCTGCCTGCCCCTCCCACCTGGTACTATCAACACACACACTTACACATTTAGTTGTTTTAATCCAGTCTGTCTGTCTCAATCTGATTAACAATGTATGTTTGCACTGAGGGACAGACCTGCTCTCTTCAGCACTAATGTAGCCAAAAATATTTTTTAAACATTAGCATAGTGCATACATTTTCAATTATTTGAATTCATTTGCCAGTGTTTGTGGCATAAACCCCCTGTTGCACAGTCCCTTGGTTTTAGTCGCTTATGAGTAGATTTGGAGGGGTAGAATCCTGGGATCCTGGGAAGGGAAAGGAAATGAGAAATGGCCCGAGGCAAGGCTGCGCACCTTTAACACTGAGGCTGCAGGTGTAAGTGTGAGTGGGAGGCTGTAAAACAGCAGGCATGCTGAGGCTGTTTTTCTTTGGTAGATAAAAGGTTGAGAAAATAATTACATATTGCTGTCTAGATGCCTTTTTATCATTTTTTTAGCCAAGCTAGTGGAATACATCTTTGTCAGATACTTAGATACTTGGATTTATGACTAAGCACTTGAAAACTAATTAGATTTCCCATCAGCCTTTGCTCTGCTTCTTGTTTAGAGCTAACACACTAAACTAAGACAGCAAATAATTGTTATAGTTCCTAAAAATAAGCATCGAGTTTCAGCATGCTGTGGTTAGCATTTAGCTCAAAGATTGGTTTCCTTTTCCTTTGTTAAGAGGGTCATCAAGAGCTTAAGTTTCCTCATTCTTTTTCTCCTCCATTTTCTCTCTGCCTGTCTCTTTTCTCCAGGCTATCACACACTGTTGGCGTTGCTTGCCGTTCGTTGCCTCCCTCATCACACCTTCCTACAGTACATTGACCACGGTGTCCTGCAGCTCACTGAAACCTTTGTGTCTCGGCTCATGACAGGTACACACACACACACACACACACACAAACTGAAACACACACTGCTAAAGCTTCCTTTGCCCATCTGTGAAGCTCCACAAGAAAATATAATCATGTATGGTGATCAAGTGTTGAATCATTTTTCTACTGATGTCAGTGTTGATCAGTTGGCTTTCCTGACTGAAACTATAGTTTTTTCTTACCTGATATTCATGATTCTCAGTAGATAATCCTAGTGATCATCTGACTTTTTCCTCTTGCGCCACCATAAGGTTGACATTTGTGGTTTTAAGCGTTTCCGGTATTTTCTCAACAATTATTGGATTGTTTACTATTCAGCAGAGACATTCATGTTGCCCTCAGCATGATTTGTAATCACTTTGGTGACCCCATAACTTTTGATTGGCCTTTCCTAAATGTTAGCATGCTACTATGCTGACATAATAGAGTGAACATAAGACCTGCTTATACTGCTCACCCTGCCCAGAAAACAAAAAACAGCAACCCCTTAAAAAAACCTATGTTTAAATTTAGTCTCTCTCTTCATAATTCGCATGGTGTATTAGCATATAACAAGGACAAAAACTTAAAAAATATTATCATAGTTAGTCTAAAAACAAATATTCCACAATAAAGATAGAGGAAAATTATATTGTAATAATTATGCATGTAGAAATACAGAATTATAGATATAGTGGATAAAGACGGCAACAACAAACAACAAGAAAATGACACAAACATTTTACATTTTAAATGCCAAACTGTACACAATATTTACAAGACTATCATTTAGACCAGATGTAGTACATTGTGTTAATGTGCATCAAACCACATTAGTATGAAATATAAAATTGTTCACAATGCAGCATCCATATTAGGAGTTGTCATTCAGGGGCATGAGGAGGCTCTTCCTCGCACTTTTCCTTTCATTTCCGGGATGCCGCGAGGCAAAGAAATACAGGAATGGATTCAGAAAGTGATTGAAGAAGTAAAAACACTCCACAAATGTCAGCATCTGACTAACATGAAGCATATTGGCCGATCGGGTGAAAAGCGCGGTCACATACACCACGCGAAGAACGAGAGGAAAAAAGCCAACGACCAGGGAAGCAGCAATTATTCGTATGAAAAGTTTAGTCACTCTAGGTTTTTTTTGGTCAGTCATTTGAGTTCTGTGGACTCCTCTAACAAGTAGCAGGTAGAAGCAGAATAAGACTATATGGCAGAAAACGATAAAGGAGATGTAGACTGCTTCAAGCATCGGTGTGATCCTCTGATTCCTGCAGGAACGACCATCAGTCAAATCATCCTCGTTTTTCACCTCGGTTAGTGAAAACACGACCGGAAAAGCCATCAGGGCTGCGAGCATCCACACAGTGAACAGTAGCAACCGCTGCCATATCCGGCCCAGCTTCTCCCACTTTTTGGGGTGAAGAACCTGGCAAATAATTAAAAAAAAGGATAACAGGGTTTTGATTTGATTTTTATCTGCTCTTGCTCTCACTGCTTGTAAACCTTTATTGCTACTTGTAATTTAATTCCCTCAAATATCAAAACTTTGTGGGAATGTCAGTGACCTACCTGGTAGTACCTTTGAATACTTATCAGCACCAGGATGTTTACGTCGGAGGTGATGCAGAAAAAGAAGAAGTAAAAGAGAAGTTGACACACCGCATGTGACAAACTTGGTCCGTTGATGAAAACGACCGCACCAACAGGCAGGCAGAGCAGGCAGAGTACGTCCGACACTGCCAGGCTGAAAAAGAGTCGCTGCGAGATCGAGGAGCCGTGCAGATGTCGACTGAGTTTTACGATCACCGCGATGTTGGCAGGGATACCAAGCAGGAAACTGACTGCAACAATCACGCCAGCAGCCATGTACCAGGGCCAGAGGCAGGAGGTCAGAGGTGATCCTGAGTTGGAGCAGTTTTGAGGGAGGGAGGAAGAGGTGTTGGAGCTGCCGTCAACAGTCATCATGGAGGTGGAATGATGGAGGAAGATGATGAAGAAGTGATGAGACTTCGCTGAAGCAAATTGGAGAGATTGAGTAGTTTCAGGCTGCATGCCCTCGTTACTGTTACTGTGACAGCCACTTACTGGTTTTATAAACCCTCAGTCTAGTGGTCTGTGGTCTTTACGTGTATGAGAGGAAGGTTGTCCTTTACCGATACGAGTCACCACTAAATTTACATGACACTCTCTGGGCCCCCTCAAAGGGTACCTTGATCATATTGGCTGAAATTTTTGGTTTTGATTGAAATGTCCTTACAGATGTTTGATGGTTTACCTTTATATGTGTTAGATATAAGTGTTCCCCTCAGAATGAGGGTCATGACTAAATGCCTGCAAAACTAGGGACATTTCCACCAGAATCGCCTGGACTCAGCAAGCTGTAGTGCTAAAATAAGCTGGTTAACACAGTAAACAATACTTCTGCTTAACACCAGCATGTTAGAATTGTCATTGTTAGCATGTTAGCATGTTCAAGTTAGCATTTAACTGACAGCAATGCTCCGCAGTACGACCTCAGCCTTGCAGAGCTGCTAATGTAGGTTCTTAGTCTTGTTCTCTTTCACCCAAGACCCACAAACTGTTTTGACAAATTTTATAACCAAACATTTATTAATAACTGACAATATACTTTTTTCTCCTTTTTATTGTGAACTGCTTAGTGTGGGAGAAAAATATGATTCTCCCTGGTTATTCTGTCCTCATACGATAGGAGTTCATACGTATAAGAATGACCAGGGAGAATCATATTTTTCACCCACATTTAGCAGCAGATTATATTTCTTTGCAATACCACAGTCACACAGGTGGTTTTACTGTACTACACCATGATCTACTTTCTGAATTACCCCAGAAACCTAAAAAAACAACTAGCATACATGTTTCATGACAGGTGTGAACAGCCTTAAAATGGAGCCCCAAATTGTTCAATATAAATTAAGACATATAGTAAAATAACATGTAAAAAAAACCCTTCAGAATAATTAAATAATTTGATATGGGATTTAAAAATGTTCTTTCCCAGTGATACTTTTATCTGATAATATCAATCAAAAGTATTTGTATGCTCAATCACCCAGCAGGCTAACCACCTGCTAACAAGCTTGCTAAATACAGTTGGCTTGACAATCAAGAGTGTGTATGTGCTCTTCACAGATGTGTGCGTCTTTCTCTGAGCTTCACTATGCTTCAGAATTAACAAACTAGTTGCTACTGCTAATATTGGCTACTCTTTAATAATAGCATGGTAGCATTCCCTACTGTACGTCATGCAAAATTATTGTGAGTTTATTTAAAATAATACACAGTGAAAATGGAGGATAAACAAGAAATTGTGCCATAACAATTCAAACACATAAGCAAACACATTAATTTAATGACGATACACAATAACAACAATGATACAAAACATTTCCCATAGAAATACAGGAATGGATTCAGGAAGTGATTGAAGAAGTAAAAACACTCCACAAAGGTCAGCATCTGACTGACACAAAGCAGTTCGGCCGATCCTGTGAAAAGCACGGTCACATACACCACGCGAAGAGCGAGAGGAAAAAAGCCAACAACCAGGGAAGCAGCGATTATTCGTATGAAAAGTTTAGTCACTCTAGGCTTTTTTTAGTCAGCCATTTGAGTTCTCTGGACTCATCTAACAAGTAGCAGGTAGAAGCAGAATAAGACGATATGGCAGAAAATGATAAAGAAGATGTAGACCGCTTCAAGCACCGGTGTGATCCTCTGATTCCTGCAGGAAAGGACCGTCAGTCAAATCATCCTCGTTTTTCACCTCGGTTAGTAAAAACACGACTGGAAGAGCCATCAGGGCTGCGAGCATCCACACAGTGAACAGTAGCAACCGCTGCCATATCCGGCCCAGCTTCTCCCACTTTTTGGGGTGAAGAACCTGGCAATTGAAATGGATATATTCTTAGTTTTATATCCGACTGCACTACGTTTGACCTTTTACAAAATAACAAATGTATGTTGAAAAGCAAAAAAGGTCTTGATCTTTGGCATTTTTGTCTGCTTTTGTTCATACTGCCCCAGTCTTTAGTACTACTTGTAACTTAAAGGGATATTCCGGTGTAAGTTTAATCCATGGTCTAACACACTGGGAAACTGTGTTAGACTCCCTCTCGAGAGATAAAGTTTGCAGACCGCTAGCTAACGCATCCTCAGAAACGACCGCACGACAACATTACATTGCAGTAAATGGGTCCAAATATAAAACCGCCATCAAAAAGCCACAAATAATGCTCAGAACAGCAGGAAGGAAGGCTTTACTGGTATTGAGCTCAGGCTGCATGCACTGGTTTCTTTTCCTGTGAATGCCACTTCCTGGTTAGATATACCCTTTGTCTAGTGGTCTGTGGTCTTTATGGGTAAGAGGAGAAGGTTTTCTCCACTCTCTGCCAAAACGTGTGAATGTTCCACTTCTACAGCACAGTTGTTGCACTGGATGCTTGACAAAGTTCAGAATCAACATGCAATATTCGTATTAATTCCACTGACCCACCAATTTGATCTAGAGTGAAATATTACAACTTCGTACTGCTTTTACATTTTATAAAGATGATCATGTTCCCCTTTTGATAAAGTCTCCTGAGCTTAGCGACCCTCTGACTGTTGCTTTAGTACTTCCAGTAGGTTTACATATGTGGTTCAGATGGAAATGCCTCGACAGCTGTTGGATGGATTGCCATAACATTCATGTTCTCCTCAGGATGAGGTTCATGACTGAATACTTGCAAAACTATTGACATCCCCATCAGCCTCAGTTGTATTTTGTGTGTTGGTTTAAATAGCAAATTGTAGCAAGGTAATTGATTAACACAGTAAACAATACCCCTGCTTAATACCAGTACGTGAGAACTGCCATTTGTTGGCAAGCTGGAGTAAGCATTTAGTTGAAAGCACCTTGCAGTGCAGCCTCAACCTGAAAGTAGCTAACAGCTACTAATGTATCGTTGTCATGCTCACTTTCATTTGAGACTCACAAAGTGTTTTGATATTAACAATTTGACTAATCATGACAGTTTTTTGTTGACTAATAAAATTATGTATTTTTTCCTTATTCTTTCTTTTTTTATTAACTCAGTGACAAGTTATGTTGTTTCCATTACCACAGTTACCTAGCTGGCTGAGACTATACAGCACCTGTTATGAACTAATTTATTAATTACCCCAGAAACCCACAAAAAACATCCCTGCAAGACAGCATGTAAGATGAAAAGACATCAACGGCTGGGACTGACATTTTTCCCGGGTTACACTTTTATTATTTACTGTAAGTCAATCACGTATAGGTACATGGTCAGCCACCCAGCAAGCTAACCACCTGTCAACAAGCTAGCTTATTAGATCCAGTTGTGTATCTTTCTGTGAGAAAATCTTTAGATCTACTACACTGCAGAATTAACAAGCTAGTTGCTGCTGCTAACATTGGCTCTGTTCCTTAATGCTGATTAATAAATCCAAGCTCAAAAGCCAACCTAGAGAGCTAGTCAGTTGTTAGCATAGCCTTGTTAAGCTACATGAAAAGAGAGGCCATAGGACTGCAGCTGTGAACTGTGCTTATTTACAGCACCCACTGTAATTTGTTAATTAACTTACTCGTTGCTTTTGCATTGTTGTTTATCTACAGTAGCTAACCAGATCTTATTCTACTATTGATTTTGTTAAGGCTGCCACATATACATAGTGGAACAGCATTTACAAGGTCCGCTGAAGAGTAACTAACTCGTGACCACTGAACCTGTAAAAGCAGGTCACACCACACAGCTGTGACCACTAGAGCATGTTGGCCGGATGCTGCAGTCATCTGACTTCACCAGTTGTTATTACTTTTGAAGGTATACCAGTTTGATACATGAAACATCCCTCCTTTTCTTTGTATACTTCTTTTATTGTATGAACTGATATTTCAGAGGTTAAGGTTAGCTGGGATGGGGATTCAGTGCCTCACTCAAGAACACTGATCTTGTGTATTATGTATGTCTCAGTGTGGATTTCATTCAATGGAATTGTTCAAAGCCCAAAAATCAGAACTTGGCACTGGAGCAAAATATTTGTCCATTCTCATCACTCATGATCTTCTTGTAGTTTACACGGTTCTTTCTCATGAGCAGAACAAACAAAGATCTTCGATGATGAAAAGATTATTTAAAGGACATAGTCCAAAGGCTTTCAAACTTCAAAGTGAGAGAAAAGGATGTCTCAGGACTTTGAAGTACGGGTTCATGCGTCACTTCTCCCCAGAGATTAATCACATAAGTATATACAGTCTATCTATTTAAAGTTCTCTGATTTTACCCTGGGTAATTGGCAGCTGGTCAGGTGTGCACTTTCTGTCTCATTAAAAACACACACAAACGTATAGAATTCCCAATCACACCAGTCTTACTTAGCCTGGTTCCACACTTCTGAAGTGCTGTGTGCCACATTTTAATTTTTTTTTCTGTCAGAAATTTACATAAATCATGAGGTGAAACAAAAGAGCTGTCCAGTCCTATTATCATATTATATGTTATTGTCTCTACAAGACTGTACTCAGCTAGTCAAGCTGCATCCATGGTGCTTTCCATTTGAACTGGGAAGTCGGAATGTCTGAGTTTCCGATTTCTGACTCGGAAATCCTCAAAATCCAAGATGGCTCCTACGCTTATCAACAGTTGTTGTTTATTAGCATTTCTGTCTTATTTGTGTCTCATTAAATAAGTCTTACAAACAGTACTGTCCAATTTCTGTCCAAAAGTTTTTATGCACAGAATACCACAGTATGCGTTGTTATCAACTGGTGTTGCTAACAATGGCTAACTTGGCTAGAACTGGTTTACCTACTTGTTCTGGAACGTGGTCAACTTGGGTATGACATCGTTCCTAGCACCAACTTCCAACTTCAGAGGTAAATGGATGCATAGTCAAGCTAAATGCTAACTACAGCATGATGCTGCTCATGATGACAATGCTAACATGTTGAAGTTTAGCGGATATAATGTTTACTATTTAGCAAGTCATTAGCGTAGCGATCTGATATTTGTTGAGATATTTCAGTCCGGACCAAAATGGTGCACTTACCAGCTGACAAAGAGCTACGTTCCTAGCATGGCTAATAACTAAGTAAAAACGATTGTCAGGTGCCAATATTTTGTGCTGTTATGCTTAAGCTACTGGGAGTCATCCAGGTGCTGCTGAGACAAGCTGCCTGGTCAAAAGGATGTCAGGATGTCTGTCTGCTCTGTTTTCTTTTTGAATTGATGAATCTCAATTCAACACAAAAACAAACAGCTCACTGAATTTCTTAAAGCCAAAATAAGAATCTACTTCTGCAGCATTGTTTGCCAAAACATGAATAAAATATACAGGTGAAGTATCCCTCCATTGCTTTTTTCGTATCTAGGGAAATCAGCATATTTTATTTGTGTGTCTGTTGCATCTTAGGAAAAAGAAAATAGCAACTCTTCAATTCCATGTTTCTTTTCAAAGTATTATGAGATGTTAACCTAGATGTACAATAGAAGTGTGTGTGTGTAAATGTGTTACATGGCATTATTTGTCCTCCCATGTGAGATGAGTAATTAGCACCATGTCTCCTCTCTTGTCCTCCCTCTTTGTGCCTAGACTTGGACAACAGTGATGCCAACGAGAGACTGAAGTTCAGCATACTTAAGAGACTCCCTGAGGTACTTCTGCGTGTGTGTGTGTGGCCAGATATGAGGTTTTTCATGCAGGGCCAGGAGAGTTTAGATTAGTTTATCTAACTGGGAAAGATTAAAGGAGCCCACTCAACCGTTTCTTTCTGGCATAATAGCTCCAAAAATTAACCCGTGGCATTGTATCAGCCGTCCAAATCATGAGATGTGGAGTGTTCAAATGTACCAGAACATGGCCGAGGTGAATTTTCTCAGGCTGGATGGTACCGGGAGTACAACAATGCATGAGGCTATTATAATCTCATCTATTATGAGGGGGAAGTTTTGATCTTTTCTCGAATGGTTTTCTCCCCACTTCCCATTCTGGTCCAATTAAGAGTTTGAAGTTATTTTAGGTCTCATCTCCCTCAAGCCAGCCTCAAGCCAATCACAAAGCACTTGTGTAACTGGCTGGTGTGTATGTCTGTGTGTGTGTGTGGGTGTAGGTAGTTGTCTACTGCGTCTATGTGTTTGTGTGTGTCCCTAACTCTTGTGTAACATCCACGTGTTCCTGTCTGGGTACAGTATATTTCTTGTGTAGCTGTGTGTGCGCGTGTGCGCTTGCGTGTGTGTGTTCCGTCCGCATTGTGATCAGAGGAATGTTGAGTGTTTAGTGTTTCTGTTCCGTTTCCTGCCCATCAGACGTTTGTTGGGCAGAGTTTGGCAGGCAGGAGAGATTTAGCAGGTACAACACACACACTCCCACAGAGTTTGAAAACAGGAGGTGTAGCACCAAATCGCTTGACCGAAGCCAGCACCCCCAGAATTCCCATTTTGTGTTTGTTTATCCCATAGACTATAGATTGTAGCCACTGTGATGTCACCCATCAGTTTCCGAAGAGCCATTGTGAAACTCAGTGTGGGTGGCTTTGGCCGTCGTCGTCTTGGCAATGCTCAACTCCGCCTAACTTGCAGATAATACAAAAATGGGCAAACAGTTTGAGAGTGGCTGGAGATGAATGAAGCCTGCTTACTGAAAAATTACCCTCTAGCTAAAAGCTACCAAGCTCACTAAGGCTAACAAGCTAGCTGGGGTCACAAAGACAGACTAGTGGATTGATCTTGACGTTACTTGCGTGAGTTTGATCATGGGTGTCATCGTGTCTTCACTTCAGCCTCTGACTCAGCTCAGCACTCCCAGAGAGTAGCTGTGTTACCCTCTTGAGTCTTTTCTTTTTTCCCCATCTCCTCTCTTTACGTCAGTGCACCTTCCTGTTTACTGCTGTAGAGGTCAAACTTCATATCAAACTTCCTAAAACAGGCATCCCTACGCTATACTAACATTTACAATATTTTATGCTCAGTAACAGCTAGGTGTAAATGTTCTGTAGCTAACTGAGTTTGCTCAGAAAATTCATGTCTGCTGGCTATTGTATGACTTGTATAGAGTACCTGGTTGTGCTTGTCTAAATTTGGTTCTCCTCACCCCTGATTTTTACACAATCCGTAATGATTCATTCAAGCATGCAGCAGCAGCATCTCTCTCTATAACCTTGGCCACAGGTTTGAAGCTGGAAGGCAGCCCTGAGAAAAAGCTGCGTTCTTTAGGTACTGTCAGTCACACCTGTGATCTTTGTTTGCTTAAGTGTTATTTATGACCATGGTGTTCATTTCACCACACTGAAAAATGAGGTTTCTCTGGAAGCCCTCATTAGCAGTCAACTCCTCTACAATGGTTTGGAGTTTCAGTTGGCAAAATGGGAAGGAACAGATGTTCACATGCTTCAGGGATAATTTTTATTCATGACAACATTCGCTACATGCCTAAAATGTAAACTCTAGTGTGTGTGTGTGTGTGTGTGTGTGTGTGTGTGTGTGTGTGTGTGTGTGTGTGTGTGTGTGTGTGTGTGTGTGTGTAGCCTATGGAGCAGAGGATCTACCATATGTGGGACCATCCTGTCAGCTCAGCTTCAATCTCCAGAGATTATGTCAGGACTCTGCTGGAGAGACACAACAAAAACAAGGTAATGCAGTGCGGTGTGACACACATGCTGCACAGAGTACACACTTCTGTCTCTTGTTGCACTGCAACTAGCTAACAAGCAATAAGGAAATTCTCCCAGATGTGAGTGTAAAATGAAACATTAACTGTTGAAATGATCACCTTAGTCCACTGCCATGCTAACAGGTTCGCCACAGCAGTGCTTTGAGTTAAATGCTGATGTCGGCATGCTGCTGTGCTCACTCTGACCATGCTTACATGATGATGTTCCACAGGTTTAATGTTTACCATGCTTACCATCTTAGTTTTGCATGCTAGAATGCTAATATTTGGTGATGAGCAATTTGGTCAATAAAAAACAAAAAAAACTGGACTGTCAGTTGGAAAAGACAAACTATTTTAAAACATCTCTTTGGGTTTTAATGGATCCCACTGCTTTTGTTGGAATACACGCCCCACTCCGCCTATTTGTTGCCCTTGTTGGTTGGGTTCTCTACGCTTGACTTGAACCATTACCTCAGTCAGCTCTCGTTGTCTCTGTGTTTTTGCTGTGCTGATACAGCGGTTTATGAACTGTAGTTTCCCCAGTAAACACATCAGCCTCTTTTCCGGGTTACTCATCTTCCAGAGTGTCCAGGCTGGCACTGGTCCGCTCTGCAGAAACCTGTCCTGTCCGTTCTGCCTAGCCCAGAGAGAGGTTGGTGTCTTTACCTGGGAAACAACAGCTTGGAATCTGCTGTATTAGCTCCGCCCCTGGCTGTTTGTTCTAGAAACCCAGAAAAACACTGATTTATTCTCTGAGTTTATTTGATGAGAAGAAGGCACCAGTCTAGGGTGTTTCTTTCCTTCTCTTTCACAGTATAATAATGCGTCCCCTTCAGCTCTGTTAAATTAACTAAATTAGATTAGAGTTATTGTCACTGTTGCCACAGTTTTCACAAGTAATCTTTCCAGAAGTGTTAACTCCAGAGAAAGGTGCGTTTTTCTGCAGTGTTGCACTTACATAGTCCTCCCTGGCCTTCATTAAATATATTTAAACAATGACCCCAGTTATACAGCTAACGCAGTATCTATCACGTCCTGATGCTATTGCCCATTTTTAGTCAGCTAATTGGCCAGCGCACTGGCATGGAGAGCCAGTGGCACTCCAATGCAGTGACAGCTAAGAATGTATGGCTGCCCTTAAAAGTTAAACAGCAGCCAACTTTATCCATAAGAGGGAAAGAGTGAGTCAAGGTGAGCAGTATCTGGAATTGCTGCAGATTTGTCTCGACTGTGTGCACGCCAGAAAAAAAGCTGCAGAACCCACAGTTATGTTTTTGATTTTCTCTTCCTCCTCAGGGATTTGCATTCACCGGCAGAGACAAGCCAGGCTTCAGACCTGAGTTTCTGCCTCTTACCTACCTGGCAAAAATACTCTCTGATATAGAGGAACAAGGTAGTGTATGAACGTGTGTGTGTGTGTGTGTGTATCCTGCCTTTGGAGGATTAAGACAGAGCTTGTGTGTTCATGTGCGTGCTTGGTCAGAACTCAGCAGTCTCATGAAGGAGCAAGAAAGGAAGTGTGTGGCTGTCTGCGGCGTTCTATAAGAAGCTGCATCTCTCCCTAACTCCTCTTTCCTGTGCTGCAGCTCTGAACCCTTTCGAGGAGCAGGAGAACGTGGACGCCAGGTTCGTGGAGGAGACAGCTCTGAAACAGACACTAATACTGCTGGGCTTTGAGGAGAAATGAAGGATGGGGATGGGAGAGGAAGGAGCTGGAGAGGGACGGGGGGGATGGATGGATGGATGGGGGGGGGGAAGATGAGATGAGGGGGAAAATGTGTTTGAGAGAAGAGTCATCATTGACTGGGCCTTGAGGACAAGTAACGGCTGGGTGGGTGATGGAGGGTGAGACGTGAAAGATGAATGAAGAGATTGAAAGGCAGAGCTCTCATAAACAACAATTTCATGACAAATTAGGGTGGGGACGGAGGGATAGATGGGTGGAGACGCCCAGGAAAAGAAAGATGAAGTAGGAGGCTGGCTGGATGGAAAAAAAAGAGATGCGATGCGAGAGGGAGAGAAAAATGTAATGCAGCACCTTATTTTACCACAGCTCAGCGATGGACGAACAGAATAAAAATCAAAACACAATAGGGAACGCGGTTAGATTCTTTAATTCAATTTGGAGGAACATACTTTTCGGATTTTGAGTGAAAATCAATAACGGCAGGCAGCTATTTATACGAACTTGTATTTCTTTAGCAATTCTCTCCACAACGTCTCCACTTTCTCCCAAACAATTTATGAACGCCGACGTCAAATACGCCAAACGGTATTTATAAATCAAACACACTTGTTTATCCTCCCGTGCTTCCTGTAACGCCCGCTGCACCCCATCAACGTGATTACATGCTGACAAAAGCTCCGACAGACAGAGCTGCTCGGTGCGGCCGGTCAGTGGCTGCTACGCATTAAATCTGATTTTAACAATGACTTATACGGAATCTATGCAGCTGAATAGCTTAGCGAGACCGAGTGGCACTTACAAAGACCGGGGTATTAAGACGTTGTAAACTGGATGGAAAAATGATCTTACTCTTCATAGGAAGTACACTAATTACATATTAAGTTCTCAAAGAAAAGAGGATGGGCTAAAAGGATAATCAATTTGAGACAGCTGAGATGTGGATTCATTAGCCAAATTGTCTCCAACCTAATATCAGGTTTGTTGCTTGAACTTTTTTTATTGGCAGAAAGCACTGGCTTTCATCTCAGATGTTTTGATTCTAGCTCTGGTACGTTCATTAAGAACAGTTATTTTACTGCACAGCACAAAAGTAAAGTAAGATAACATTTAATGTTATCTTACTTTGAGAACGACAAATGTGTTTTACTCCAAAACGCAGCATTTTTCAAATCAAGCCAACTTGAATAGTCTGGAACAAGCTAAATTTCGACTGAAGGAACCTTTTTTTATAAGAAACAAGGAATTCCCATTCTATAAAAGAATACATTCATTCTAACAATATGATACCTTGTGTTTAGAAAAATAAATATACATTCCTGCAAATTTCATAGCCGAAGTTCTTAAATGATGAGCAGTTGTCTATAGATGAGCGACCATTCAAGAACTTTGGCTAACAAATAGTCCAAAACTGGCTTAATTTTTGGAAGTGGGACTACTTAACGTTTAAAAGAAGAAATAACTCATTTGGTGGTCAAATTGACACCACGTTTCCTACGGATGTATCTGCCAAGTCTTTAAATGTTTGGATTCGTCCAACCTTTGCCAACTAAAATAGTCTTAAAGTTGCTAAATCTCGAATCAAAGTGAGACCTGAGATACTAAATAACGGCTAATGTTAGCATCTGGTAGCAAACGTGTAACTGTCGTCTGTAAGAGCAGATAAAGTTACATTGGCTCACTTTGCAGAAATCAGTCTACAACATTCTTTACATGCTATAAAATCCAATGAGAGGATAAGCAATAAGGACAACACTTCGATGTGACTCAGCCTTCCTACACACACAGACACGCGCCTAACATCTGGTTCGTATATCCTGCTCGTGTGCCGTCAGTCTTGAGCGAGCTCTTACTGTAAGCAGAGGAATTCTTTGGTAGCGGAGGTGTGTGGGAGTGTGGCATGTGTTCACCATCCAAGTGTCTGAATGTTGGCGCCCTCTGAGACTTGATAGGGGAAATTATTTACATATCATGTCACGCTACGATTTGAGATATTACAAAACATTCCTCGGTACAAAAAGGGATTATATAATCACTCATCACAAACGTTCTGTGTAATATATTGTGAATAAATCCTTTTTTGTTTTTGCAACTTGACTGTATTCTTCTCCTTCACTGTCTTCATTTTTCAAGAGCGTGGTGTAAAGAGAAAGCTGTGTGGCAACAGGTCCTGGCACACGGCGTTTCCGATGACTTTCCTTTGAACCCTGAACAATTGAGAGCCAGTTGCGCCGTGGATGCCCTCGAGGTAATCTGGGAAATGATCTCACTCGCAGTCCAATAGCAATAGAAAGGAACTGGGCGCTCAGATTTTCTTGACAACAACTGAGTGTTTTGGACAGACTCAGTGAGGGTTCCACGGAAATAAACCCAGGGTCAGTCATCGTACTCACTGAGTCACGTTAACCAAGAACATCATGCGTTTTATACGAGTTTGCCAAATTGCGCAATTTCCTTTTAACCATGCGCTGTAACACCTTGGTACAGCCGTCTTGATTTATTCCTCTTTTGGGTAAATGTCTCTATAAAATGTAAATAAATCGCTCGCCCCCTCCACCTGATTGCCTCCTCCACACTCTGTTATGCAGTCAGTGTTATGTAGCCAGCTAATAAGCACAAACAGTCAGGGGCTAAGTTTATCTGACAGCTCTCACCATCAGTTTGCGGTGGATGATCACACACACGCATCACATCACTGGGTGGACAGGGCTGCCTTAAAATCAGATAAACTCAAACCTGCCGCCGCCTTGAACCTTTTTTTTCTTTTAAAGAAGTCGGCTTTCACACTGTGCATTGCAAACTAAGCTTACACCAGTGGTGCCCAAAACTTTTTCATCAGATCAGTTCAAGATGAGTTCAAGTGCACCGTCATGTAACAGTTCATCTATTTCTTAAGATACAAGTTATTCAACCACAGCTGTTTCAACCTTTTATCCATTACTTACAGCAGTGTTTAAATTGTTTCAACTGTGTATACTTACTTTTATTTAATCAATTAATCCATTACTGTAAGTTAACTGTCCGGTTTTAACTAATTATTCTAGCTGTTTATATGCTACTTTGAACTATTTATCTGTTACTTTTAGCTGTTTCAATTGTCTATCCAGATTTGGCTTGTTAGCCTATAAGTTGTTTAGGCTAATCTTTACTTTTGGCAAACTGTCTCAAATTAATTGCGCTAAACTATTTACCCACTACTGTGAGCTTACTGTTTAAACTGTCTTATCAGGTTTGAACTTATTATTTTATCAGTTTAAGTCACTTTTAGCTAATTATTTAGAATGTTTATTCATTAATCTGAGTGAAATGTTTCTATGTCTATCCATTTTGAGCTAGGCTAATTTTAGCTGATTATTTAATATGTCCACTACTGTCAGCTAACCCTTTTAACTGTCTATCAAGTTTTAATTAATAATTATTTAAACTGTTTATATGTTTGTTTTAGCTAGTTAGTTGACATTTATCCCTTTGGCTACTTTAAGCTAACCGTTTCAATCATGTATCCACTTTAAACTAATCTATTTAGTTGTTTAGGCCAGTATTTACTTTTAGCAAACACCTCATCCATTAACTTACTTTAAGCTCGTTATTTTCAATGGTTCATCCGACAGTTTTAACTTATGCAGTAACTTACTATAAGCTAATCATTTAAACTACTTCTTATATCCTATTTCAGCAATTTCAATTGTTAACCACACCAATTTGTAGGTCTACCTGGATGTTTATTTTCCCCCTTAACACCAATGTGTCTCCATACATTTTAATCCAATTATGATTTTTTATATATTCAAATGAGTTGAATGAGCCATCGGCACACCTGAACAACTGCATATGTACAGAAGTAGCTGAGCATCACAGATGTATCATTGTAATGGATGCTATGAACTTTGGTTTAGTACATGCTTCAAGACACGCTCACTAAACAACAGATACAATGACTTATGGTAACTTTTTAGAAGCTTCAAGAGGAAGCAATTTAGTTTTTTGTCGTTTAGATAACCTCTGAACTTCCCACCTCAGTTAAAGCTCCACTTTTATCCATTTCTTTTCCCTCTGACTCTCCGCTGCCGCCTTTTCTGGTTCCTCATCATTTATATTCTCCTCTCTCGTCATTCCCTATGCTCTTTCATTGTCTGGTCTTTCCTCTCTGTATTTACATTTATCATTTCAGGCATTAAGCGGGCACTCTTAGCCCAGCTTAGAGCATAAAACCCATTGCAATTCATTCATCAGCTGCGAGATTACAAGTGCTGCAGACGAGCCCGAGGAATATGCCGAAATATTCCAGCGTCCCTGAGCGCGAGTTAATTCATCTCATTTAAGAGAAAGGTAGTAAAGACGATAAAGATGCACTGCTAGGAAAGAAAACACAAAGCTTTTTATTGGTGGACATAATGTAACAATACACAAACACATTTTATTTCCCCCCCGTGTACCTCTGTCCTCCCTTCCACTCTTCTACAGTATTTTGTGTTGCAAGAAGCAAGAAGTGCACACAAGGTCTTTCCAGTAAATATATATATAAAAAAAGAAAACACGATTACAACCAGATGTAGTCCACAAGTAAAACACTCACATGACCAAAACAGCAGTGGTATGCTGGACAGAACACAAGAGGCAGAGAGGAAGAGAGGAGGGGGAGGAGGAGGGAGCAGCACTGAGGAAGATCAATAAACCTGATAAAAATGAAGAATACTTCTTCTAAAAAAATGCGCATTTGCTTTAAAAATGTTGCTGATTGAAGTTGAGATGACGTGTCTGCAGGACGTGTTTAAAACCTGCATGTTGTTTTTCTACATCTCTAAGGGTTTGAGCGTTGGTTTGCGGATGTGTCTCATGTTGGCCCCTGGCTGGGAGGGTTTGAAGGGGGCCTGAGCTCCGTAGGGTTTGGGCAGAGGCAGAGTGCCGTCGCTCTGCGGGATGTACGCGTTGGGACGGGGCTCGGCCGTGGTGTACACTCCGTTAGGCAACTGGATCCACTCCGCTTCTTCAGCCAGCTGCGCGCGCGCGCACACACAGACACACACACACACACACACACACACCAGAGGCAGTTTTAATATTTGATGTAAGACTTCCCGACCTTGGACTAAATGGTTTGAATTAGATTTTCTTGAATTTTAATCATGAAATGGAATCATTAATATTGTTTTTCTCTTTTCATTTTTTAATTCCTTAAGACAAATGCAAGGGCACCCGAGTACAGTTAAGTGCACGGGCTCCGAAATCACAAGGCTGATTAAAGTTTCATTACGTTTTCATTCGTATTAACTTTAATTGAGAACATTAGAGAAATTAGAGATGTTAGAGATGCTTCAGGTTTGTTATACGGGATGTTTTTGGAATAAAATAATACCAAGACACAACAAGCCGAGCTTCTCAGATAAAAGCTAGTTTTCTTCATAAAAAGAAACATTTCTTACATATTGCATCTTCAAGCACACTATATATATGTGACGCTTTTAAGACTTTTCCTTAAGTACTATTGGTAATAAAGATGGACATTACATATATTTATCATAAAATCATCATTTTAATAAGGCTGTAATTGGTCTAAATTAAATGAGAGGACCTGTAGCCTGTTAGCTCTAATTATATGACAACACCTAAACACATCAAACAGGATAATAGAAACTTTCTTTCTCTGTCTAATCAAACTAAAATATGGCCTGTAGAATTCTGACAGTAGCTGACGAAATTGATTTGAACCCAATGTGGTTGATGTATCAATCTGTAACCATGGCGGACTCCTGCTGTGGGGTGGGGTGGGGGGGTATAGAAAAAAAATCCTCCAGTGTTGCACACGTCCTCATGACGCCACAGTCCTCCCTTTGACTTTCACCCCACAACAGCATGCAAATGAACTGTGCCGAAATCTCAGAGAGACTTCAAAGAGACGGCGATTTTCTCATGCATATGAACAGTTTATCCGCTGGCATGTGATCTAAGGAGCGCGCACAAAAAAAAAGAAAAAAAACGAGGAATAATGGCTTGGAATGCATTAAAAAAAAAAAAAAAATTGCAGGAACAGCCGATACATAAACAGGGGTAAACATATTTGTCTTATCGGGTTCACAAAACACATTTACATTAAAGAAGAAGCTTGAAAGCTGCCGGAAAAGTAGGAGCAAACCTTTAAACTTTTCATATAAACGACAAATATTTCAGTTTCTGCAGGGGTTTTTTGTGGGTTTTTGGGCCAGAGGCTATAAGCAGGGTGAGAATATAGAGATGAGGATAAGACGCTGCGTGCTGCAGAGAGCTGGACCGGTTTCAGACACGGCTGATCCCTGTATGTGCAGACAGCTTCAGCCTCTGTTTGTCAGCCGCTCTGCCCTTTTTGTCCCTGGCATGTGGTGAAAACTATTCCAGCTCCCACAGAGTTCTCCACTCACTTCCCCGTCTCGCCGTGTGCGTGTTCGGGTACACGGCGGACCCCTTTTGTCCCTCGGACTCTTAATCGATTTCCCGCCCCCGCGTCGACTCTTTCTTTCTTCGTCACTCTATCTTCTTGTCTTTCTCCTCACTGCTTTAATCAATTCCCGACCAGTGATCTTTGGTGTGTGCCCGCGTGTTTCTTTACCCTCTCTCTCTCCTCTTTGTCCCTCTGTCTCCTCTTCTTGTCCCGGAGCATCCTCCTCCACTCCTCCTCCATCTCGGGGCACGGTGGCAGGCCCTGCTCCAGCTGCTGTTGGCACCTGTCCATCTGGAAAGACAGGGGCAGCGCGGGGGAAAACATTCACTTTGTATTCCTATCACCCGGTCCACTCTGCACCCTCCCGGCTCCATTCAATTCTCGCCGCGTCCCCAAAACAGATGGTCGCATTAGTGTCAGAATTCGGGCAAACTTATGCCTCTGCGTTCTTGTAGCTGTGTCTGCGGCGCTGCAGGCGTACATCAGCTGCGGGGGCTCTTCAGGTTATTAACACTCTTCTTGTGAAACATTTACAAAGCATGTGGGAAATCCTCTCATGTTCAGTAGATTAATTTTTTATCGCGACAGAAAGCAGTGAGACTTTCTGCTCATATGGTAGTCAGAACCTAAAACACTTAAATGATGATTTAGCTGATGGCTATTTGCCTTCTTTTGAATGTCCAGTGTGTTCGATTTAAGCAGTCTGTTGGCAGTAATGGAATGTAACATTCATTGTGTTTTCATCATAGTATAATTAAACCTTAGGATGATCTTTATATCTACAAAGGGGGCTGGTCCTCTTACACCGGGTCCCCCATGTTATGCTGCCATGTTCCTACGGTAGCGTTGGAGAGACAACCAAACGCTGCCTCTGCAGACGGCCTTTTCGCATTTTTAGCGGCCACTGTAGGGAGGGGTGAGACGCAGCAGATTGATTTAGCTTGTGGGTAAATACACAACATAGATAACCTCTAAACAGTACAAAAAGAGGATTAAATTTGTGACCTACATTCAATATTGTCATTTATTCGCATTTCTTTAAAGTGCTCAGAAAAAACATCTATATCCCCTTGACAACTCAGAAACTTGAAGAGCGCTGGATGTGATGGAAAGCTAAAAGTTGAGAGACAAAACAACTACAAAGAGACACAAAACGACTACAAAAAGCGTCTGCAGGCACAGTCAGCCTACTGCTTGCTGTGGGACTAGAGGTGACTGAACGCTCTGCACTACTGCTAAATATGAGCCCTGATTCCTTCACGTCCTGTGTTAGCGACAACTCATTTGCTTTTCACGCATCGTTTCTTTTCCTTCATCGACATTGTTCTACTTTTCTGAACCCCGCTGAGTTTTTTTCCCCTCGTTTGTGATTATTGAACATTTTTTTTCCCTCCCAAGCGTTGACCCCTCTGATTTGTTTTACTCTGCAAAACAAGCAAAGAATAAATGGGTTTGAGGTGAAAGACTGGACACAGTGAGAAATTATCAACAAGATGCTTTTTCGCTCTCTTCGATCGCGGTCAGTGGAGAGTGACAGGCGTAATGGGAACCGCAGTGGGAGGCCGAGGGGAGAATGCGTGGCCGAGATCTGACCTGGTGCTCCTTCTCTTTGATCTCCTGCTGGAGAGACAAGACGGCCGCTTGCTTCATGGAAAGTTCCGCGGAGACGGCCATCAGACGCTGGTTGGTGTCCATTATGTGAGCTCGAAACTCGTTGAGCTGCGGAAACAGACGGATTAGAACAACTTCACACCGGTTGTCGTTCAGCATTAACCATAAAGTTCAACTCTAATCTTACTGTACCTCTGGGTGCGTAAAACACGAAATGCATGCATCGGATTCTGTGAGTCGACTTTTGAGCTTAGATTTTTTTTATTCACATTATTACTACATGAGCTGAACCCTGATCTTGAGGCTATTTATAATTGGTGTGTGAGGGCAAGAGAAATACAGACAGTCAAGGAGAGAGAAGAGGAAGAGGGAGACGGAGGCACTGAGGAAACTGTAATGCTCGGTGAACTCCTTGATGCCCACTCTGCGTGCTGCTCACATGGACCGCACATGCTCCTCGAGCAACGTGTCTGTGAGAGACTCGACTGTGAAGTCGCCGGCGGAAACCTAACACGGGTCTCCACATGTTAATCTGAGTGTGTGTTCCTTTTTCATACATGAGCCTCCATCTCCGTCCCCGTGCGAGTGGATCTCTACCTTCTTTGCCAGCGTGAGTCTGTCCTGTCGGCAGTTTTCCGCCTGCTCGCTGAGTGGATTGGAGAGCCGGGTCACCTGGTCCACGAGGAGTTCTCTCTCCAGCACCTGCCGCTCTCTCTCGGCTAGTTTCACCTCGAGCTGCGTGCAATGAAACACAAATGATTACGGCCTTTTTTTTCCAAGTATTTTCACCCCTCGTGAGGGAAATACGACCTAAAATTCATTACGCAGAATACTCGTCGGGGCTGGACGGCGAATGCACAAACGCGCACACACTTCTGTAATGTTGTACCTGCTCAATCTTCTTGACCAGTTCCACAGTTGAGGGGTCTTTGCCTTTTAGCTCCTTGTAATCGACTGTTCGATTCAGACCTTCAAGTGTCTTGTCCCGGGCTTCTGACAACTGACAAACGGAGAGACAAAAACAAGACTGCACTTACAAATATAGAGTACAGTACAATATAAACTGTACATACAGGCCAAACTGTACTCATAGAGCCACTGTAATGGAAATACAGTTATTTCCCACAGGACAGCCTGCTACAAGTGAATAAGTAAACAAGATAAAAGTAAGACATCTAAAATTAGTCTCTATTTGAGGACCTTGTCCTTCAGGCACTTAGGATGCTTATTGCACAGGGGATTTTAAACAATGCCGTTCCTCAGCTGACTGCGATGCCTGTATGGGAGCCACGTCCCCATGAGGTGACAAGTCAGCTGCAAAATGTGATGAAAGAAACTGACATTTAAAAACACCACAGGGACTGGGCTTTTTTTTTTTTTTTTCCCCTTTTTAATATTCTGACATCCCTTAAGACAACAGAAATAGAAGCGGAGCTGAGGAGGATACACAAGGAAAGCATGGAGAATATGAGTTAAAAGAGGGGACAAAGGAGACAAAAGACTTTAAAGTGAAGGACAGCGCTGGCTTTTTAGATTCAGGCCCTTTAGCTGACATGAGCTGGCGAGTAAGGAGTTTAGAGTGTTGTGCAAGTTAAAAATGTAGCGCTGGGATGATTTATTGATTAGCTGTTTAGAACATTAACGTCTAAAAGTTTAATTAAAAGATGCCCTGCGGTGTACTTCTTGTAGCACTGTGGACCAGTCTATTAATTAACGCATCCCTCATTTTGTTTGTCTGGTCCAGCATTTAGGCGGTATTATAAAAATACTGAAGTTCTGCTGCCCCTCCCCATGGCTGCTGCCATTGTTGTGTGGATCCGATCGATTCGCACCAAATTAACAAGCAGTAACTACGACTTTGCGTGGCTTTGTATTGTTCTTGTTTTTACTAGCAGGGTTGAATTTTTTTCGAGCGCCGAGCATCGGACCTCAAGGACACATTGATGCCTTTCATTTTACAAGAAAACTTTACGGGACAACTCGAAACTATCAAGAAAACTGCCAGACAAAACAGCTCGAGCTCCTACAATGTAAGGATTATCTGCTTTTCTCAGTTTGTATCAGTGTTAACCTTGAAGAACAGCTGGGACAAGCTTGTGCTGTGCACGGCTTTGTTCAAGCGAGAATGTCTTCAGATTCCTAAAGTTTGAATAGACACCAAATAAGTTGGACTGAACGTTCTCACAGCTAAGAAGAGTTGAATACCTCTGTCACACGTGGATCGGTATTTTTCTCACCCTTACAAAGGTATGTAGAGGAAGTAGTGTGGCTTGTTGGTCTAATGACTCTTCAGCAAATTCATTAACGCCATCGTTTTATTGCCTGATTGGTCAAAAAATGATTAACAATTGTTTTCCCAATTCACTTTGATATTCACTCTTTCACGTAGATTAAAAAGACAAGTAAGAAGACGCAACCTGTCCAGACAGAAATGAGCAATTAAAGTAGCAACATCTCAGCAAAGAAGTTAATGCAAATACCCATGGCCCCATTATATCAAAATAAAGGCAGTCTTTATGTATGAAAATATATGAAGCTGGGATGATCAAGGAAGCCATGACAGGCACCATAAAAAGGGACGGAGCAGAAAATAGAAAGGAGGATAAAAACAAAAACAGATCAGATGACAGAAGAGACAAACAACCAAAAAGAAAAAAAATGAATAGACGCCTGGGGAGGTTGGAGAATATAAGTGAAGACGCAGTGATTGGATCGACAGCAGAGAGTAAAAGAGAGGAGCGGGGAGGAGTTGAGGAGGAAAAACGGGGTGTGGAAAAATGTTGTACACAGGCGGTCTGACCTGCCGCGACCTGGCTTATGAAACAACCGCTCCTCTCCGCTCAACCATACGGTGTGTGTACGTGCACGCACCCCGCGTACGTTTACATGCCTGTATCTAATGTGAGAGTTTACGCGTTGGCCTTGAAAGACGGCGTGGAACAAAGTGATGATTCCCAGCTTCCCCTCCTTTTCGCGGAAGAGATTAATGCAGCTTCTCTCATGCAGACAGACGGTGAGGCTGATTAAAACCGACCGCGGTGCTCAGCCCCTTTAAAAGACGCTTCTCCCTGAACGTCACATGACTCAAGCTTCGACTTAATAGTATGACTGCCATGTGATTAAATGGGGGCGTTGGTAAGGCTAAAGTTTGAAGATGCGCAGACGGAAGGGCAGAAAAAGTTAAGAGGCTGACAAAGCTGACAGTAAGCAGTTGATAAGCTGAACGGCGGAGACATAGATGAGAGCGGAGCAGATGTACAAGGAGACTGATAAAAGGCTGACAGATAGAAGATAAAGTGAAGAAGAGCAAAGGAGAGACAGCATGAAGGCCACAGTGAGAGAAGGAGGAAGAGATGGGATGTGAAAGCAGACAAGAAAGACGGAATTAGAGAGAGACGGGAGATGTGGAGGAACAGGAATTGGGGCTGACCAACAGGGACCGGGGTTATCTGCAGTTTTCACAGAGAATATGACTTTGACAAACAAGACTGCGTTCACCATGAAAGGATCCGAATGCATGTTGAGCGTACTGACAAACGGAAAATCGTGAAATGACTCCATTTCGCTTCTGAACATGCAAATGGATGGCACCAAACTGCGAATGATCACAGCGACACAATTTTCAATTCGTGTCAGGAAACATACGGTGCAGTTCTGCAGCTACAGTATTTTGCACGTTTCTCCGTTTGGCAGAGGCGCAAACTTCGAGCTCCGTGCGAGCATTTCATCTTACATGGTTTTGATGCTAATGTGTCGACAAAATCTGCCCACAGACAAACACGGATGGACAGACAGACATACAAACACCCGGCAAAGTTCTTAAAACTGCTTATGTGGTGTGTCAAGGACCATGAATGTCAGCCAGGGCAGTAAAGAAGGGGGTGCCACGCTTCTGTTTCCAGCCCCCTCGCTTGAAACCACGCCCATCTTTGAGCTTGACTACACACTTGTTAAGTTTCATCACTGCGTCTTGCATGGTCGTGGCACCAACAAAACATGTCGGCAGACAAATGTTAGAATCACACTCAGTAGATGATAAACTCTTTGGTGACTGGAGACCACTTATGTATGCAGTGCCATCACAGCAAAAACATAAATCAAATGAAAAATAAAAATAAATAAATAAATAATTGGAATTATTTGGCAATTACATCTTTAGTATAATCACAATCTATATCCTTGGTGTTTGGTTTGACTTGTGTACTGATTTCACCAGCTGGTTCACTGCCATTTAATAACTGAATAAAGAACATTGGGTGTGAAGAAACCTGTTTCTCATTTCTCTCAAAGTGTTGAATAAAAATGAACTTTACAGACGACGCTAGGATCTGCAAATAACCAACGGAGACAAGTGTGTGCCCACTCCTCACTTCTGAATCTGATTGATCTGCGTTCCACCCTCATATGAAACCACCCTGAGCCATTTAAACACTACATGATGGATGGGATACAGCGCGTCTCTGTCACTCTCTTTCTCCTCTCTCCGCTCCTCAATCAATCTTTTCTCTCCTCTGTTGTGGCCTCGGTCTTAACATTTTTATAGCCGTCCTTCTCCCCTCTGTTGCTATGCGCTCGTGTTTGTCTTTCTCTTTGTGTTCATCTGTCTCGGTGTCAGTGTCTCTGTTCTGCCTGCCTGCCTCTCTGTTTTCTTCATCTGACAGTCACGAAGAATTGCTGTTTTCTTGGCTCATGAGCGGCTGTAAAGCATTGTGCGTGTGACAACATCCACGCGGAATGCGATTTGCATGTCATCTGCATAAATTTCCGCTCGGTTAATAGTTAGCATGATGGCTTGCAAAAAACGCCTAATAGATGGCAGGGATGCTTAACAGTATAATAAAGATAAATAATGACCTTATTTATATACCACTGCTGAAAATTAGGTTACAAAGTGCCTCACAATTAAAAGGGATAAAAGACAAAACGGGACAGCTCAGTAAAGCAGAAAGGTCAGTAAAGTAAAACAGCAGTAAAGTCATAATCACATTAGGGTTATGTAAGGTTAATTAGCAGAACATGTGAGCAGAGGAGCTGAACTGCACCTTTCATAAGCCCTAAATGAGGAATATATTATAATTGAACATAAAATATGCAATTAAAACTTGGCTTCCGCATGAATGTTTGACAGCAGGTCACGCGATATCAGTTAACTGATTTACACATGTGATGTAGCTCAGGAGAAAATTCAAGTCAGCTCTTGTTTTTATCTTTCAATGAGAGTACGACCTGCAGCGGGGCCGATTCCGGGGGGGTTGTAAGTGGAAAACGTAAAATAAACGGGAAGCGATATGGAAAATATTAAAAGTTAAAGGGTGTAATATCTTGTGGTAGGAAGAGATTTGAGGGCATTGACTCCGTCAGCCTGAATTCTTCTGGCATATCACTCCGCAGCCTTGAAGCCCCCTGACAACAAAAGCCCTCTCGTTCAGTCTCTGCGATACAGGTCCAGAAATACTTATGAGGCAAGAAAGAACCTCAGGCTACATCTCACAAGATATTAAAATAAAAAGGTAACCTCAGGGCAGACCACATATGACCTTAAAAATAATCAGTGCTTGCATACGAGATAAAGATATCACCACAGCAGTGAATATCTGCAGCAAAGGTGATGTTCTCTGTCATTATGTGCTACACTGATTCCAAAAAAGTTGGGACGCTGTGCAAAGGAGAAAGTGTTAAACGACAACGCTTTTATGAAGTGTTCCTGAGCCCATGTGGTAACGTCATTTCTACAATCACTTGTTTCCCGTTTCAAGTGATGAACACCGTCCCATCCTTGGTTGTGAACCACTGAGCCTTTTGAGGATTTTATACCCAACCATGATAATAAAACCTGTTACCAATTCTGTTTACCTGGTCCAAACAAGTGCTTTTAAGCATTACACAACTTACAGAGTCTCTTGTTGCCCCAGGTCCAACTTGTTTGAGACGTGTTCCAGGTATCAAATTCAGAACAACAACAACAAGTTTACAAAAATGTCTTACATTGATTAGGTAAACGATCTACGGTGTATGGTCTAAAGCCCATGGTGTAAGTGCGTTTAAGGTGTGTCCAACTCCCTGTTGCTGTTTAAACAACAGATAATCTGGGAAAAAAGTAAGGTGCACGACACAAAGGGGTTGTGTTTAACTCCTAATTTCAAATGACCATAATAGTCATGGGTGTGTTTTGGATGCAACATAAAACTAAATCAGTCCGAGTTTTATCGAGTCCTGTCGAGTTGAAGGACGGGGGGGTTGCAGTTGGGGAAACTAACAAAGCACTGCACAAATCACAAAAGTGCCAAAGCAAACTGGTCGCTTGGTGTCTAAAAGGTGGCGGTGGGAAAAAAACCCACAGCTACCCACTGATTCTATCAAAATAATAGACGAACAAAAAAATATTTGACCCATAAACCAAAGGTGAAGTAAAGGTCACTGATCGGGGGGGGAAACAAAATGTATAGAAAGAAATCTTAAGCACTCAACACAGATTGTCACTCAAACAGAAAACACAGAGAGCCTGCTGATGGTGTTGTCTTCCTGAAAACACACAACCATCTGAACAGGAGAACTGCAGCCCTCTTATATAGACTCCCAGCTGACTGATCGCAGCCAGCTGAGGGAGAACATCACAGGGGCACCAAATAGCTTCTAACAACCTGTGAACTAGCTCTTGAGAAATCCCTGTTCACATCAGGACCTTGGGAGAATCTCTGCTCTGTCCATAACAATATGTAAGAACAGATGAGCAGATTATCACATCCTGTGATCTCTAATCATTCTGGAATCTTCTGTTGAAATCTTGAGAGGTGCACTTTTTGGTGGTCCAACGAAAAGACATCGTCTCTGGACTTGCGTAATACTGTACTGACTACGTTTGGGACACGTCCAAACTTTGATTTTGTCTGATTCGTCTGATTAGAGCAGGAGAATTATTGTGTTTTTAGGCAGCAGTGTTAAGAGGAGTCAGATTTCAGAGGTGAATTACATAATGACTTTTAAGGTCACACACCCTGCCGTGTTGTCACAGTATCAGCCTTTTAATTTCTGTGTGTTTGCTTTTCTCGCTGTCTCTCTACCTGGCTCACAGACAATAACACATTCACTTTCACCCCGGTCACACTGGGTTTCCCCCGCGGTAATAGGTTCCAGACAATTTGGATGAAGATTTAAGAGACGGACAGAAAATAATGTGACTCACCTCCATAGGGACGGTTGCGATAAGTCGGCCCCACCCTGTTATAAATCCATTACTGACTGTGTGTGGCTTCTATAAATATATATCCCCCTGTATGTTTGTGATCTTCTGAGTGCATGTGACTTTATATAAGTAGTAAAGCGAGTCGTTAGAGGGCTGCTGAACAATATTTAGATGCTGCTGCAATAGTATCATCACAACCTCACCAACGCCGCACTGATCTGAGTGTGTGCGCGCTGATGCATGTGCAACCTGTACGTGCGTTTTGAGGTGGCGACGTGGCAGCGACTCATAAACAAGTTGTAAATTCAGAATCCGACACCAACCTCTGTTTATTTTGCGGCAATTAAAATTCCTCAGAGCAAATGAAAGCCTCAGAGTATATTGAACTTCAATAGTCTCACAGATGGCCCGATCTATCTTTGTCAAAATTTCCCATCAAAGGGAGGGAGGGGGGGACTCGTCTGCAACGAACAGATAAACTGGTCACAGATGAATACAAATACACAATATGTATAATAAATCGACAGCAAGGCAGCTGCATGGAAATTGAGCCCGCATAGAAAATGAATTCTCGGGGAGAATGAATCGAGCTGGCGAGCCTCCTGCAATAGGAGAGACCCCCGTGATTCACTTTCCTTACCCAGGGGAGCTGGATGGCTGTGCGAGGGAAAACAGCGATTTAGAAAATGATTTGCTGTTTACACACAGAGGAGAGGGGAGAGATGTGGAACGAGTGGATGGCTGTATGACTGCACGGATGGATGAACAGAAGCGATTCACTAAATAAGGGGTGCAACTGTTGGTTGTTAGAAAGAAAGTTCCAGGAGTCGCATGTGCCAAGAGTGATGACTATAACGATAACTACATATGGACTGCTTTAAAAGTGTTCTCGCTGGAGTGTTCGGTGGAATCCATACCGCAACTGTAACGAGGAGGACAGTGGGGAACCGTATCGTTGGGGTCACTTTCAGAGCAACTTGATAAACGATGGAAACGTATTAAATGTTTCTGTAACTTAATATGAGGCTGCAAATGACATTTAAGAAACATATTTTATATGAGACTAGGGTTGGGTCCATATTTAATCAGAAATCAAGATAAAAAACACTCACAATAAGTTGATTGTGGGGAATTTTCATTATCGGGATAATCGGAGTATAAGTAATTGTAACTATCCTCACATGAATGACTTGAAAAGCTGTCTAACTTGCTTATATTTATTGGCTTTCTGATTCGTCTTGAATGGCTGAAGGCATTGGTTGCACATTGTATCCCCAACAAAAACAAGTTAAATCAGATGTATAGATTTGACTCCTTTGACTGTTTTTCAATAAAATATATGTCCTAGCTGTGAAGCAATACCTTTCCTGACATAATGTCACGTTAAAGGGATTCCAGTATGTTTTACTGCTTTTAGTTTAGATAATATAGCAAATCGCACTTATGTTGGGCAGGAATATTGTGACATGAAATCTACATATTGTCGCAAGCCTGCTTCAAACATACTGCCAAAAGGTCTTTAGCGCTGGTGGAGGTTTGTTTTGTCTCTGCCAATGTTCTCTATGATGATCATCAAAACAATTGACACTGACTCAGAAAAATATGAATAAAATTTGTCTTCAAAAGATGCCAACTCTTGTAACAGTGTCGGAATCGCCATTCTTCACTCGTCATTTGTGAACCTATATCTCTCTGGCTTCATATTTGTTTCCCTGCAAAATGTGCAGCAGTAACAGGTCATCAATATCCTTTTTCCGAAGCCGTTTACAGAGTGTTACGATTCATAACAGTCTTCGTTCTTTGTCTGGATGTGCGTTAAGAGTCCACAGCCGTGCTAGCAACTTTGTGAGGCTGCACTCAACAGTAACTCAAAGTGCTGCTGTGCTTACGGTCAACATGCTAACATGCCCGAAAATGACAATGTTAACATGCTGACGTTTAGCAGGTACAATGTTCAATATATTTTAAAATATGAAATTTGATAACTCGACAAAAACTCAACATACAACTGAGATTATGGGAACGTCATTAAGTCTCTGGGTACAAAATCAGCAGTGTAAATGTCTTAGGAAAATTGCCCTGAAGGTCGTGCTTAATAAAAAAGCTTGAATGACACGATTGACGAGCGAAATTATGGCTGTTGCTATGGATTTATTTCCGCTGCATTGATTTAGGCTGGCTCTACAGCCCAGTATGTGGTATTAGCGTCTTTTTTGTGTTTGTTTTTGTAAATCACTTTGTAACGGTAACAGAAGGATGGTGTTTCATCCTAATGCAATGTTTCATCTCCTTACGTGCTTGTCACATGCTCTCTCTCTTCCTGCCTCCTTGGTCTGCCGGTGAGCCACGGGTCATGAACGCCACAGCTGTAGCAAATTAGGACAATTACGGGACCGGTCTGTGTTCCCAGTTGGGAGTTCTAGAGAGAACGAGGCGGAGGCTACGTGGCTTTCTCCTGTGTGGTATTATAATCCTGAGAAAATGTCGATCCCGTGCGGGACGCTATTGTACTCGTAATTCTGTGAACTTGGGAATATTGACTGGTAGAGAGAGAATAATGTCGCTACTGCTGTGTTGAGTCTCTGGGACATTTTTCCTTTTATTTTGTGTGCAAGAATGCTAATGCGAGCTAGTTTTCGCCGGTTTTACAGTTGTAGTTTTGTACAAGACGTAATCTCATGCAGTTTTGTCTGTTGCTTGCCATCCCCTGTGGTTGACTTGAAAATAGCGCGTTTAAAATTTTTTACTGTTGTCGAGAAGGCCTTACTGAACAAAACAGAAATGTCAATCTCATGGTGGCGCTAACGGATAAGTCGGGGATCATCAAAATCATTAGGATTCATCCCCTGTGGATCATGCTGTCAATAGCTGTCAGGATATTTCAGTCTGGACCAAAGCTTTGGACTGACCAACTGGCAGTCATTTCCAGCTATGGAGTGCAAAAAGGACAGAAGGTAGGAATGTACCGTATCTTCAGCCAAACACAAGGTCAGCCAGAAAAGAAAGGCGAGAAGAGAAAAATGGGAGTATGGACAGGAGAGTGAAAGGGACTTTCTAGTAAAATAAGATACTCCCAATGAAACAAAACGCCTAAAAATGTCTCGAGGGAGCAATAAAAGGAAGGATGGGTGAGGAGGAAATGAGTAAAGCAACTAATGATGACAGACACAACAGGAAAAAAAGGGTGAAAGACAAAAGATGGCACCAACAAGGCTTCTTGTAGCAAATGATAAACAGCAGAAGGAGTCAACAGATGGAGAAAATGGAAAGGGGCGTTTTTCAAAAAAAAAAAAAAAGGCAGCACATGGTGGAGTCTGTTCCAACGCTGTGTTCATCCAAAAGAGCACAAGACTCAGATGAGAAAAGTCTGGTCAAAACCAGTCACTCTGATCCCGAACAGCAACACACCCAATCCCACGACGCAGACACTGGCAGGGAAACTCGGCGTGTGTGTGTGTGTGTGTGTGCGTTTGTGTTGCCTCTCTCGAATCTCTATCCTTCTATGCGCCTGTCACTCGAAGTATTGAAAAAAGTTGCTTGTGTGTGTTTGTTTGTATGTTATTTATTCATGTGCGTCTCTGGGAAACTTGTGCACTGTGAGGTTGTTTGGGTCTGTCCCCCTTGGTTTCCATCTTCGTCTCCTTTCTGCATGTTTGTCTGTTGAGTTTAGCTCGCGAAAAAGTTGTGATTCTGTGTCTGTTCAAACCAATGAGGATGCTAACCACTTCAAGAAAACAACACCTCTGAAAATAAGGCTGAAACTGACCACTTTTGATGGGTGAAAAACACAATACTTTCTTACAGAAATGCTTTATTTTCAAAGCCTTGGATGGGGAAGTCATGGAGAGTCTGCCAAGACTTTGCAGAATATCTGGAGTTTGGTCAAAATACATAGTTTTCTGATAGTAACTGTAAGCAAAGTAGAAAATGAGCGCTGGATTTGTTCATCAGATTAAAAAGAAAGCCTGCAATATTATAATAGAGCTGCTCAAAAGTCTCATACGCTGGAGCTTTGAAAGTATTTCAAAACAGAGATGTGCTCAATAGCTACGCTGTTAAGTGAATCTGAATGTTTTTAAGTCCTGTCCTCTGGAGCTTGTTATCAACTGTTCTTTGTGGTTTTCCCCTAACTTGACAAAGATACACGTACCGCTGAACAATAGTCTGGAATACCTTCAACCCAGACAGCTCACATGTACACACAATCATCTGCTTCTAAGATCCTTTGAGGACTCTCACTGACATCACATAAATCATACAAATGTCCAAATTTGTAATTTTCACAGGGTAAGGAACACACGCACACCTTGCTGGGAATGGCCTAAAGCACTATTCGATAAATTCTCTGGCTTGGACATGCATAAACGCACACAGAATTTGCAAGAAGATTCCAAAGAAAATCTTGCAGACACACAATATTTTCAGTTTTATCATCCGATCGCACCGGGAAGAGCTAATTGACAGGCCTAACTGCTTCCAGATAGGATTCTCAGTCTCATAACTGCAGCCACATTCTCATGTAGTCGAGGCTCAAGCTGTGATGGGACACTGTGGAAATGTGGACAGCAGTATACTGAAGGCAAAATCTGCACAAAATTAGCAGACATACTGCAGGGGCGGTATACAAAACAATAACACAAGCCTCTGCGATGCTCATTCAGCGCAATAATAATCCACCTGGAGGAGGCCCTAACTCTAGCCCTTGCAAAAAAGAAAAAACGAAAAGACAAGGAGCACGTAACAGGTCTAAAGTGCACCTGCACTTTGCTGTAATTTTCGGGAAACTTGGCAGCAGCGTCTATTCAGTGTTTTTATATCTTGCTGGCAAAGAATGAGAAAGGACGGAGTGAAAGGAGGAGTGGGCGTTAGGAGACTGTCACCAGGACACTGTTCACACAACAGATCAAGAATTTAATGAATGATTTCCGTTAGACATGTCTATAACCCATCCTCAACAATTTTTAAGTACACACAGATCTTTCTCCACCCACAAGGTTTTCAAGTAATTAGTGTGCAGTTCTTCAAGTTGAGTGGATTTACTTCTTTTGTTCAAGTTTTCTTTGTCAATAATAGGTAGACTGAGAGGAAGTTTAGATGCTCAAAAACTAATGTTTGTGTTAGGATGTGTTTCAGTTTATGTTGGTAGACTTCTCCCACCTCTATCTGCAGCGTGGCGATGTCTTTCTCCAGACTTTTCATCAGGGGCCCCTCCTTCTTCATCAGGTCTATCTGTCTCTTCTCCTCATTAATCTCCAACTGTAAATCCCTCTTCTCCTTCTCCAGCGTCTCCAGCCCCATGTTGCCCTTATTGATGGCTGCCTCCTGGACGTTCACCTTTTCATAGCAGTTGAGTAACACCTCTTCATGCTCCAGGAGCTGAATGCCACTGTAGGTGACACATGCAAACATTATTTGGCAAATGTAGTTTAAATCCTCTACTTGAATTCATGCAGCATGATGTGAAAACTCCAAATTACACATACAGAAAATTGCGTCGCTGGATGGCCGTTTCATGATTCTTGTTTATTTCCAGAAGGGCTTCCTCCTGGGCGCTGATCATTTGTGTGAGCTTCATCAGCTCCAGCTTGTTGTCCTCACACTCCTGAGTGATCTGACTGTGCTTCCAGGTAACCTAAAAAATATATATATATTTTTTTTACATACAATCGTCCGAATACGCCTCCATTGCTTATTGTTGATTTAGGGATACTTGTTAACCTCCGTCTGATTGTCTGATCATGAACTGTACATATTTGACAGCAACATTTAGTTTGGCACACGTTTACCCTTCAACTGCGATGGAATGCCTCCACTTAATGGTGCTAGGCAATGACTTTAAAACAAACAAGAAGCAACATACAGTACACGACAAAAGTTTGCGTGTCACTGCTCAAGTGTATTATGAAACACAAAGATAAATACAGAGGAAACTGCATGTCGGTTTGCCTCGTTACACTCGCAAGCTGTCTCATAACACTATTCAAGGGCCCTGCTGAAGAAAAAGAAAGCAGTTTTGACTCTGCATCTCTGTTGAACTCCACACCCCTGGATCATAATCACTCCTCATAACATCTGTTTATTTAAACTGCTAAACTCGTGATACTAGCTTATGGTGCACCATGTGTTCTGACTGGTCTTATCTTGTGTTCGTGTCTGTACGTGTGCCTGGACCTTGGAGATGTCATTGCGCAGTTTGTCCCTCAGTTTGGAGCTGTTAGAGATCTTCATATAAGCCTTTGTGAGTGATCTGGAAAGAAAAATATCAGAAACTCGATGATGATGACAGATAATAAAAATAAATTAAAAAATTTGCCTTATAACCTTTAGAAAGACAGCACTGGTTGCAGTGCTATAACAGTATTTCATTATGGAGGTTTATGCATTCTTTTCTGCGGCAGTGTTAATAATGCTAATGCTAACATAGACGAACAACAGCCCTCTACATAACACACCTGTCCTTGTTGATGACTATGGTACGCTGGATCTCCAGCTCGTTGTCCTGCACCTTCGCCTGCTCCCTCAGCTCTGCGATCGTCTGTGAGGCGATCTGCTTCAGCTTGACGTATTTATTCTTCTCTTCCATAATCATGTTGCACAGATTACAATACTGTGATAATCTAAGTGGAGAAAAACACTCATTAGCAACAAGCTCAGGCTGACAAGAAATTCCATCATTTACAGTTGACTGTTCTTTTGATTTAGTTTATTTCTCTTCATCTCGTTAGCTACTGTAGGATTTAGTTTGTGTCGAATTTATACCCACAGCCAACGACAGTTTTCCATATCCGGACACTTTATATCAGGTGAATCAGCCATTGAAAACATCTGCATCTAAAGGCTTTAGGTCTAGGTTAGGGTTGGGGGATGTGGCCTTAAAAAATAATGCGATATTTAAGTAGTGTTGAGTGTCAGTATTTTGCCCAGTCCAAGAGTACTATTAGGCATGTTTAAACTAAAGAATGGACCTAAAAAATGCCATAACCATAATGACGCCTTCTCAATACTAATTAACATCAAATTTGTTCAAATATGAACTAAAAAGTCATGTTGATGTCACAAATTATCCCTGAAACAAAACAGTGTCATGACAGAACTGAAGTGTAATTCAGTGTGACATGTCATTTAATTACCATTATCAATAAATAATGCAAGTTGTGAAGAACTATCACAAGGAGAGTCAACGCAATATTTAATTATCACGCTTTGTTTTTGCTTGACTACATGCAGTTTTCGGATCAGATTCCATGTCGAGTGCAGCCACATAAGACCGTAATCTGTGGTTGTGACCCAACAGAATGCACCGTCAGAGACTGCAGTTGTACTGGGTGGTGCCAGACACATTAGTCTGAACGCTGAAGTATGACCAATTAGTAAGTTATGGTTTTCTACCCCTGACAACATGTGCAGATGTCTGAATTAATTGTGATCCCAGCTGTTCCGCAGATCAGAGCAGCCAAACAAATAACCAGGGAATCAATTAACAGCATATTGTAAACAGGAAACCAGTGAGATGCTGTGAAGACTGTGGACGTATTGCACAGGTACCAGTTGACCATGGATGCAGGAAGAGCACATATTATCACCACAGGGACAGGAAGCATGAAGACAGTGGCAGAGAAGAAGAATTCTCCGTAACAAACGCACTCTTTTATGACACACACTTTGCATTTAACGACGAGGAAATAAGAGAGAGAAAACTGCAGTGACACCTGCGCTGTAGCATTGTGTTCAGCTTGTTGTGGTCCATGATGATCAGGTCTTTTTCTATCAGCTCCTGCTGGATGTGCTGCTTCAGCTGCTGCGGATGGAGTTACACAGGTAAAAAACTACAGTCTCATCACTTCTGTGTGGCTGCGTTTACAGTATGTGCTCACAAACATTAACCTTCAATCAGATTTGTGGCTGTACATTTTCCTGTAGCAGCCTTTTTTTCTGACACTTTCAATACATAAAGGATGAAACAATAAATGAATTAGCTGATCTTGCAGTCCTGGTTTTTTGATTTTTGGGAGCTCACTGATGTATTTTGGTGCTGCTCTTTGTTGATATAGGTTGTCATTACTTTCTCCGTGAATTCTCATGTCACAAGTAACAAAATAACATACAAAGGGAGTTCAGAACCATTTATGAAAGTCATTGCTGCCTCCTTAGGCTCTGACTTCTATTCAACTGAACTAAAATTGCCTACACACTACATTTCCTTCAAATCATACCGACAGCGTTGAAAGTAAGTAATTTGTTAGGGTCCTTGCACTCTTTGAAATTCAGTTGTTGTCATTTTTTGTTGCTCTCCCGTCCCACTAACCTTCAGAGAGCTTAAAAAATAAACCTTCTTCAGTTCGTCTTTGATGTTTTTGACACATTTTTTTGTGTAAAACATGCAGGTGTATAACTCCTAAAAGCTAGAAAACGCTCTAATAATGACATCAAAACCTACTTTAAAGGTGCACTATGTAGTTTTGGAAAATAAATTCAAACTCAGAATTTTAATATCAAATAATATTAATGAGGCAATAATCCAAACCCAGTGAACTAAATGAACAAGCTGCTCTCAGAGGCAAATAAGGTCCCCAGAACACTGTCTGAAGCCTGAAAGGTGGCAGGGTCCGCCAAAGACAAACAAAGTCAAACAGTATGAAATTGCGTTGTCCTTTAAGGTCCGTTTGTTTATTCAGTCAAGAAAACAAAGAGAGTTTGTTTATTGAGTTTGTTTATGCATATAAAAATCAATCAAGTTTTTCTCCTAAATGACATAGTGCACCTTTGAATGCACCTTAGTGCGTGTCTGTGTGTTGGCATTGAACCTCAGCTCTCAGCAGTTCACGGTGCTTCTGGCCTCTCTCCTCGGCTTTGATCTGTGTCAGACATCTGAGGTTATGGAGTTCTTCTCTGAGGCAATTTGACTCCCTCAGCAGCCCCTGAATCATCCCGTACTGCCGCTTCTTCTGGCTCTCCTCCTCGGCTACTGATAGCTGGTTGGGAACACATTAAGCTCCGTTTTCAGTGAAAAAAAAAAATTCCCTGATTACAATTTGACAGCAATTTAAGGGTGACAGCAGAATGGGTCCAAGTGGAGTGAAAGTCCCTTAATACGAGGGAAATGGATAGAGGGCGGATATTGAAACTTTTCTGTGCGGACCTTTCTTCAATGGGGTCATTTAAGTTTTGTCTAACTACGTGACAGGATGATAATGAAACGAGAAATCTAATTTTTCAGTGATAGAAAATCTAAAAATGGAATTAATTTAGAAGAAGTGCAAGTGGTAAGAAGGGGAACTAAGCTAAGATAGAGTTGAACACACAATAAACACTCTGCTGTCACAGTTTCAACAAAAAAAGAAAATGTCAAGCTCCTCAAAGATAGATTTAAGAGAGGGCCTCTGAAGTAAACAGCATTACATTTGACAGTTACTAATGATATCCTTTCCATGCACACACACATTGTTCCCTACCTTTTTTTCAAAGCTGACTTTTAGAGCGTCCACCTCTTTCTGGAGCTCCATCCCCTGCTGAGCGCCGGCCTCACTTTTGGGAACAGCGTCTAACTGGAAATTCAATTCAGAAGTTAAAGTCAGAGTTAAGTCTGTTCAAACAGATCTCACATCTGCTGTAAGTCGGCCCTGCAGCTTAGTGAGAAGCTGTAAAAATGTATGATCACTTGTTTCTCTGGTTGGAGGCCACTAAAAGACAAGAGCACACGTACTCAGTACAGCATTACCAAACTGAAGATCAAATACAGTTTGTGCATATTCAAACCCACATTAAACATTGACTGCAAAATAATTAATGCTATATATCAGAGTTTCCCCCTGAGGTCTCTCTTATAGCAGTTAGATCCAGTGACACTCAGACTGTTCACTGAAGCGCATTAAAAACCGAATGCTTTAAGGCGCTGAGATTGCCCTTCTCTGCAGGGTTGCTGGGCCTTGTGTTCAGTGGTTCAGGGTACTTCAATTCTAAAGGTTAAAGTGTGTTTACAGGTCTTGGGGAGTAATACCGGATTCATACAGTGACATACTTTAGAAGCGAATGTCCTGATAAATCCTGAGCTCCTGTCTGGTAACATTTATTTCAGAAGATCAAAGTTTAATTCTGTTTTCTCTGTCCTACTACGGCTTTTAGATTTGCCGCTTAAATGTGTCAATGTATTTGCTGCGGTAACAATACTGCTTGCATGGAAATTTTTTTAATAACTGAAAAGCAATCTCTCTAGTCAGTAAAGCAGAGTGTACATGTGTTTCGAACCTGCCCGTGTAGGCACATCTAACCATCTGAATAATGCAGCCTGTGATAGCAGGAAAAACACTGCACCTTTGACTAGAGAACAGCTTTTTGCCGCCTAAAGACAGCAGTGTGCCATTACTGCGCCTGACCACACCTCATTTTAAAACCGAAAGGGGTGCACAGATGGGCGCATTTGCTATTTACACAACATGGGTGCTGGATGCGAAAATGACAACTGTGTCTGTGTGAAACTAGCAATGATATTTAACACCAGGAGTAAGATAAGATAAGAGATAAGATAAGATAGAGTCCAAAGACTTGTGACTTGACTCGAGACGTCATGACTCAAGTAACTTGTCAGTGTCCATTTTAAATTTTCATTTTAGTTTAATTTCTTTTTGTCTGGTAGTCACTGCATTTCACTGTTTAAAAGTAATGGGGAGAAAAATGTTCTTTGTTTGATTACATTTAGATAAATTGGCCAGTAATAGCATTATTAGATAGGTAATAATACCTTGTCTGTTCACTCTATTCAGACCAGATACTGCAAGTAAGACTGCAGTATCTTGTGGCTGATAAAAGTGCCGTGACTTGTCTTGATTATGAATTATGAATTTGACTTCACTTGACTTGACACAACCTGCGATTTGGCTTCAGTTGACCAAGAGAAAATGACTGAAGACTCGCTTGAGGACTGGACCAAGTGATGAGATAACACACCACGGTGTAAATATCACCATTGTTCACATCAGATTAAAGATTACTGTGATGCAATTTCTTGGTACACCCATTAAAAAATCATTATGAGTAACTGTTCACGTGAGAGTCAGTAGTTGAGTGGCGTATTATTGGAAATGAATGTACTGTACTGTACAAGTGCATTTGTTTTCAATATGTGTGTAATCCCTGGTGCGTCATGTTGATTTCCTTTCATATGGTTATGTGCTGGTGAGATGTGCTGACACATTTCCCTTGACTCTTCCTCTCATCTTCTTCTCTCTATTTTCTCTCTTTAAAAAACTGTCACAATCAGTAAAATGACAGGAAGCTCAAGCATGAAAAAAAAGCTTCTCTTGTCATGCAGATTAACAGTTTTTATGAGCTGATTACTGTGATCATGACATTTATACTTAAATGTTCCCACACCTGTGTTTAAGACAGGGAAATGGTCCTATCCGATTGCCAAGACTAGTGAAAACATAATGTGGCAACTCATTAGGAGTGTGTTGCTTTTAGAGGCATGTACAGAGTCAGTTTTACATCATTTGGATGTTTTTTTTATTGTAAATAATGAAAAGTTCCAGACCAAACAGGAATATTTAAAACCGGTTTACGATTGATCAGATCTATAGTGAAAGAAATAATCTAGAGGTCACCTGTGCCTGTAAGTCATTGTAGATAGACTGTGTGTGTTTCAGCTGCTCATTGGCCATGGTCAACGCATGCTCCATTCTCTTGAGGGCTTGCATCTGCCTGAACAGAAACACAGGCACCATCATCATCATCATCATCATCATTAAAATCATCTTGATCAGGCTCTGCTTCCTACACAATATGAGATATGCAATTTAGAATTAGGCTCATTACATATGGCTTACTGTCAAATATACAGGTTTTGTTTTTGATCTTCTTTTGTCAGCCTTTATATTGTACATCCACCGTGTAAGACATTTTTTATTGGCAAACTTATCTAAAAAGTACAGCAACAAGCTGTCAAAACTAACAGCTCTTTGATTTAATATCTTTTAAGTACACGTATTTCCTGTATTCTTTTGGTGCAAAACAGCTAAATCTCTTTTCGCACAGGGTGTACTGATGTGTGGGGACTCAGTTACGTGTGTGATGGAGCTCAACTTGGCATCATCCTGTACCTATTTTTCTCCCTGAGCTGCACAGATTGACTCTCGTACAGGTGCTTCCGGTCACACATGACATTGTGCAACTTCATTTCCAGGATACCTCTGGTGATGAAAGACACAAAGCGTGAAAACACACAGCGAAATTCTCTCCTACTTGAAACAATTCGAGTTGAATTGTCTATTTCTACCTTAATATATTTATCTAATGAAATCACTTTTTCTCTTTAGGGCATGTACCTGTTCCCTGTGAGCTGAGCCTCCTCCTCAATTCTAACCTCCAGCTCTTTTAGCAGCCGTCTGTACTCCCTCTGACCGGCCTCTACTTTTGCTCGAAGACCCTCCAGCTCCTCATTCATCGCCTTCTTCTTCAACCTGAGGGAGTGGTTACGCTGCTCTACCTCCCTCACTTGCTGCTCCGTTTCTGAAATCTCTCCGTTTAGTGCTTCTGTCTTCTTCATCGCAGCTCTGTTGCATTTGGAGGGATGAATTTTAAAGATCATACAAAAGACAAAGGGCGATCTTAAGAACCAAGAGAAGAATATCCATTCATTGCTCCTCGCTTGCACTGCAAGAGTGCATATCTGATGAAATAACAGCACGTGTAGCCATATTTTTTTCATATGCCCCCCACCAGTACGACTCAGCTTTGTGAATTTCAAATTACAAGTCGTAGCTCACATGGCGCATACAGACCGCTCCACTGCATCACTTGCAAGCCAAATATTAATTTGAAAAAACATAAAAGAGACTGCAGAGAAGTGGAACCATTTGCGAGTGAAGGAGGGGCTTGTGACTACAGTTGCACTTAATGATGTTAGATGCACATGTTTTTGTTTTTTTTAATCAAATCAGATGGACTGGATTCGAGCCACACGACAGAAAGGATTGTGTGAATCAGGGAGCAACTTTTCAAAAGTCTGCCGTCTTTTATTCTCAGCGCTGTCTCCCCGAGCACCCTGACTGGCTCATTTCTATTCCATGTGGTCAGTACATTAACTTTCTTGCCCTTCTCCGATAAATAATATTCAGGGGTTAAATGTACTTACTCCTTCTTAAAGTGTTTCCTTTCAATCTCCTTCAAAATCTGGTCAGGTGTGCTGATGAGCTGGGCCTTCTCAGCCTTGTTACAGCGCACAAAGAGACACACACAAATGGAAGAAGCCAGATGATTTGTTATTCTATTGATGGTGCGCTGCCAGCTATGCCCACTCACACGCATGCTCTCATAGACACAGACCTCTTTGAGCTCTATGATCTCCTTCTTGTCTTCCAGCTCTTTCTGTTCTTTCAATATCTGCGTTTCATGGGTTTTCACATCCTCCATCAGGCTTCTGGGCAGGGAGTGAGAGCAAGACACACACCAAAAAGCACGCTTATTATCTGAGCAACTTTGATGAACAGAACTTAAAATATTCAGGCGTGCTGCTTCTTCTTAAAACAGACAATAAGGGCACACTGAACTCAATGAAACTGAAAGTCATGAAGTAACACAGTAAGCGCGTACACCTATGCCAACGTGCAGGGTGATTTGGGTAAACTGCCTGTGTGCTCACAGATAAAGTACCTGACTTCCAGTTGTCTCTGGGCAACCTCTTTCTTCAGATCCTCATATTTGTCCTGCAGGTCCTTTGTTCTGCTCTCCAGCTCCTGGAGGAGCCGCCAAACAGTTTGAAGATTAGATCACACATCAAGAAAATCAAGTCTATGATGAGAATTTAATTGTGCTCGAGGCTGTACGGGCATAATACTACAGTTTGATCCCAGCTCTCAGAGTCAGTTCCAGCAGCATTTGTTTTGTCCTTCATAGAGTTTTGTCTTCAGTCATTTACATATTTTTGTCCCAGAAAGCTAGTTTTGGTCTTTTTTGTTGTTTTGGTGGTAAAACATGTTTTTTTCATTGCTGTAATTAGCTTTTGTTTGACGCCCAAAAATGTACATCCCTTTCTTGACAAGTTGTTCTTAAATATTAAAATCAAGGGCTTTCCAAGGACAATTCCTTCAAACTTCGGTCCAGACAGAAGACAGAAACGGAGACAGAAAAAATCAAGTTTAATTTAATTATTGCTACATGAGACTTTCTTGTAGAACTAGCTTGCTTTACAGAAAATAAAAAAAATATCAAAAGATGACTTTGTCTATTTATGTCTATTTTCAAAGACTATCTAGACCTTGATTTTTCCCTCAAATTCCCAAAGGTTTAATGATTCCAAGGACTGTGGAAAACCAAGTTGGACACTAAAAAATCATTGAGAAAAAGTTGGATTACAATAGCCGGTTTGCCCACTAAATTAGCTCTGGTTCTGGAAGGATTCTGTTTAAGATTCTCCGAACCAGCGTTGCACAACGCATAATGACTTGTGGAATATGACAGCCCCACTTCGGTTTGGTTGTTTGGTTTGGTTTCAGCTGTTAAACATTTCTGAACCAATTTATTTTTGGTCGAAATGCTCAGAATGGTTCAAAATTAGGTGTGCTAACCAGCTGCATGTTGGAAATGCAAGCACGCCTATGAAGAAAAACAACTGCAACTTAACAGCTGTTATCAATTGAACTTTTATAGCTAGAGTGCGTTTTTGTTCACTGCAGCATTCATCTACTGTATAAACCACAGAAATAATTAGAAATGTATGTGAGGAATCTGCGATGACACACATAGCTTTTTAATCATGTTTGACAAGTGTGTATGTGTGCATGTGTGACAGAGAGAGAATAGCTCCCTTGGGCGCCTTTGAGTGTTTCATTAGTTTTGATATCACATTTGATGCAAAAGGTCCCGTGGGTAAAGGACTCAGAGAAAAGGCCCTTTTACACATACACTCCTTTACATAAAACTGTTCTGGTAAAGAAGCAGTTTCTGTTAATCGAATATCAAACAGAAGAAGGCATTGCTTTTATGGATATATTTTGACCACACACTTCTGGTGTGGTACATTTTTAGAATTGGACCATGTATGGAAACTAAACCAGCTAAAGGCATAAAAGCAAAGCTGTAGTGCATTTAGGATGTTTTGTTCCTGGAATTAGCAATCCAACAGCAGTTGTGTAATTGAATCCCAAAAGTATAAAAGATCCAATAGTGAATTAACACATGCTGAATTTATTTAACACGTTCTAAAAAGCTCAAACTCTAACCTTATTCAGCCCTCAACAGAATTCTGATGAAGTCTGTTGATTGGAGAATTGTGAATGTGAAGCTCCTTGAGTCTACCCTCAGGGTCTTGTTGTTTATGTTCATAATTTGTTACCTCTGAAAGGATTTTCTTCAAAACAGTCTTAGGACTGAGAATTTAACCCCTACTGCAGATTTCAATGCCCATCCAAATGTTGGCAATGTTCCATCTCCCCTTCATTTTACTGTAACTACATCTGATAGACTAAATCCCAAAAATTATAGGCCTACTGTAGGCCTATTATTTTTGGGATTTAGTCTATCAGATGTAGTACAGTATTACACCCTACAGAATGAATAACAAATACTGAAACTTTAGTTCCTTTTCACATAATCTTGCAGAGATCATATATATTACGATATATGATATAGTGTGAGCATTATTACATCGAATTGTTTGAGTTAGATGAGAAGAAGAGATTCATACAGGAAGCAAGAATGCTCTTAGCAGCTGACTTTTTCAGTTTCCTTTGTGGATGATTACCAGCTATTACTCACTTAATTCTCCTGTTTAAACAAAACAAGGATTTAAACTCATTCTTTTGTCTGAATGGGAGACTGGAGTAGAAAATGTTTAACTTTCAAATTGCTTCGAATTGCTCCAGACAGAGCCAATGGTAAGTCTTCATTTTTTAGGGATTAAGCTTGAATGGAGGCTTAAAGTAAAACTCATATTCATCCTCTCTGAAGACGGCTGTTTGAGTAGTAATCCACGTCTATGAAACTACACCTGCATGGTGCAACGATGAACTTACAGCAGGCTCCGGCTGAATCTCACTCTCTCTCTCCAGATACTGCTTCTCTTCCCAGAGACTGCACGGGGTGAGGTAAGGTGAGGCGGAGAGAAGGAGGGAAACGTTTGAATAAGAAAACAAAATGAATATGTTATTAAGAGAAGCAAACATGTTTCAGTTCGTGGTTCAACAGAAAGAGGAATGCAATGAGAGGAAGGGGCATTTACATTTTTTTAAAAAAACATACTCGTGCAGTTTCCAGTTAATCGAAGGTTAAATTCTACTTACTGGAAAGAGAAAGCACCTAAAAGGAAATGACACAGACTGCATATTCTTAAAACTGGTGTCAAACATTTAAATAACTTGCTATGAAACCTTTCTCCCATTAGTGCATGAATTAAAAAAAAGAAAAGAAATCTATGTACTTCAGACCATGGATTTCCAACCGTACCCTCAAAAATACCCACCCATTCCTATCAGATGAACTCAAGTACCCCGTTTATTAACACTACCTATCATGTTCCCAATCTGCTCTTATGAATGGAATATAAACTGGATTTGGACACAACACCAGAACAACATTACTGCTCTATGAAACCCAGCACATATCGCATTAGGTCTGAAAGGCCCTTTATTCACCTTTAACTATATACAAGTAGATACTTGTTTTTTCATTGATTCAACTGACTGCTACATAGCTACTACCACAATTTCATTACTGCTACTTAAGATAATAGCTTATTAACTATCTTAACCATGTATCCATTACCTTTAGCTTACTTTTCCAACTAGTTATCACTTTTAGTTGACTGTCTCAACTGATTATGTATTACTCGGATGTAACTATTTCAACCATTTATCCATTATTTTTCAGCTAACTATTCTGTTTATTACTTTAAGCTAACTGTTTCAACCATGTATTACTTCTAGCTTATCATTGCGGCTGGTTAGCTAATTATAGCAGCTTGTTATCAAATATTTACTATTTCAACTAGTTAATCATTATTTTTAACAAACTAGTTCAACTGTTTAGCTTATTCTTTCAACTGACCATACATTACTCGTATCCAACTATTTCGCATTAATCCATTACTTTTAAGAACCTATTTACTATGTTACTTTTAGCTGTCTATTAACTTTTTGTCACTTGCTTACTAACATAGTTTTCACGTATTTTAAATAAGTGTCAGGGTGTTAACCCTTATGAAGTATTTGGATCCATATTTTGAAGTCAAATTAAAACATTTTCTTAAGAAAGAGCTTCACTTAATTTTTCCAATGTACTCTCCTGTCCACTGCAGAAGTACCCCAGGTTGGAAATTACTGTCGTAGACCAACATAATGAGTAAAAGAACCGTGCCATACAATCTCTTCCAAACATACACAAAGAATTGGAACTAAACTATCCAACACTGTGCAAGTGTGCATATAAAAACATGATTTCCATGAATTTTTCATCTTCCTGCGGCAGACGCTTGAGCAGCTGATTAAACTTTGTACGAAATAATTTCAAGTCAGCTCTGTCATTGTGAAAGAACCTTACAACGACACGTATTGAACAGCTACACGTTTCACAAAGTAAATGATATTAATCTTCTTGACAAGTTGATATATTGGATATTAACTGATATTCGGAGAAAGCTGCATGAATGCTAAAATATGCGACTGGAAAAAGTGCTGAATTCCTGTGTATCGGTCTGGCTTTAGATAAAAGGACGCAAAGATTTTAAAAGGCATATTTGCATGCTGAGCATCTGCTTGTCATATGCAGACTGCTGGCCATTTGGGCAAGAGAGGGGAAAAGAACAGAAGAAAACATAAGGAAGAGGGGATTAGATTAGGCCAGAGGGGACAAAAGAAAGGGCAGAAAGAGGTAACGAGAGGACAAGAGAGCTTACTACCAAAAGCTGTCACAAATAATATGCACACTCATTGTCTAGTATTGTCTATTACTGCATCCTCTGAGGATACTCTGTAAGCGGTTTTCATTCAATATTTCAATTACTGCTGTGCCTCCAACTATTTGCCACAGTGTGTGTGCTCCGCACTAAAAATCACCGTATCCTACAGATCATATCTTTGCAATACAGTGGTGACTTTACGTGCTGTGATGGGTTTAATATTGCTGAGGCAATCGAGGGGCAAATGCAAAAAAGGAAAGATACGGACAGAGATCTACTTGTGAAAAAGATTATAAGCTATTGAGTAAATAATGAGCATTAGAAATGTTTAATTTAGAAGTTTAATTCACTTATTTTTCTTTCTTCTTCTAACTTTCACAGATACGTCTGAGAGCTTTTTAGCATGCAAAAACATCTTCTTTTGAAATTATTATTTTTCAGACCCTCGTCTAACTGGGACCTTTACAACTCATCTTCAACCTGTACATACACATTCATATTTCCAACTAGAAACACCTCTCTATTTCATCGTGTTAGTTCAGCTTTTTCAGAAGTTTCATAGTTATTTCATATTCATAGTTCCAAGTTTCATGCTCTTTTCAAACCCTGTCAAATGTTCGAACCAAGAATGCAGTGATTTCTTGGGTTTCCCTCCCTTGAAATTACTTATACTTCACCTATTTTCAGTGCTCACACTTCAATTACTGAATCTTTGGTGCTTCAACTTCAATTGCAAAATTTAAATGCTTCCACTGCTACACTGAAAGAGAGAATTAAAGTGATTTTATTTTGTTATTTCACCTTTTAACTGACAGATATGGAAAGGCTTTAATCTTTTCAAAAGCGACCACTTTAAGTGATTCAATTTACAACTCCAATTTAACATCACACATTGAATTATCATTTTAAGACAGACCTGCAATTTTTAGCTTACATAGGTGCTCTTTTATTTTTTCCAGGCCTCTAAAAATGATTCAATCCAAGAAAGAACTGTCCAGCATATGTACCCTGTGACGAGGGGTCACATGCAGACGTTGCTATGTTTTCAAGGGTCATAAGCCAAATTGTTTGGGAACCACTGGTGTATGTTATCATGTTGCTTAGCAATGTTCCAGTGACCTCCCATTGGCCCTTAAAAAAATTAAGTTTGTGTACAGAGAAGAGGCAAATACTCGAGTGAGTGCATGGTTTTCCAGTTCTGCGCGTGTGTTTGACCCTTTGAACACACAGATAGTGGTGTTGAGTGAGTTGGGGGAAGGAAGAGAGAAACCTGCAGCAGAAAAGAGGAAAATTGGTTGCAATGAGAAAGGAGACTCACGGGAACGAAAGGAATGGATTAGAGGAAAGGAACAGAAAACAACTACAGGACTGACGTCAACAAACCGAACCAGTGCGGAGAGCTCAGACAAGTAAACATGTTACATACAGAGCAAACATTTTAAAAAATCCACTTCAGCCTGGTATTTATATGATGAATTGCTTACATACATTTTTTCCCTTTGACGCAACTCTTTGAAATAATGTGGTGACTGAAACAGAAACAGCATTAGAGGCAATGGCAATAAAATTTCCTCTAACAGTAACAGAACATTTTCTTCCTATTACAGGGAACAGTGTCAGTGGTACAGAAGAAAAAAGCTGTAGCCAAGCAATTCAAACACACACCCACACACACAGTACCAATACTATTTGTGTGTGTTTATGTTCTTAAACTCTTTCACCTTCACCTCCCTCTAAAGTCAATGAAAACTTGTGAAGATGCCGCCTCTTATAGCTCACCTCAGTTGGGCTCTACTTACTTGCACGCGCGTGCGTGTGTGTCTGTGTGTATGCATGTTTTTGTGAGTGTGTTTCCATGCACGCGTATGCTCTCCGACTGTACACAACACTTCTGGGTTTTGTCCTTACTCTACTCTATCTCTCGGGTCAGTGGTGTGAAGTTAATCTTGTGTATGTCTGCGTGTGTGCCTGTGTGTGTGCACTTATAAGACAGACGAAGCTGCATCTATTTGAGAGATGTATTTGTATCTTGAATCGAATGTCTTTTTCATTTAAATCATTTGACATTTGATGTAACATGAGTTACAGCAATAAAACTATATATATCAGGGTTCTCCCCAGAAGGTGGAACAGCGGCGCTGCGCCGCTATACCGCTCGGTCAGCACCGCTATACTCCGCGCGTGACAGTGTCGAGTGTCCGTCCGTCCGTCCGTCCGCCGTCCCCCGGTTGACGGCTAGGAGCTCCCGGCTGACGGCGATGAGCGTCCGTCCGTCCCCCGGCTGACGGAGTTGATGACCGGCTGTCCGTACGTCCGTGTCTCCCCCCCCGGACTGACGTTGACGAGCGGTCGCGCACCCCCCCCCATATATATATATATATATACATATATACATATATATATATACATACAGATATATATATATATACATACAGATATATATATATATATATATATATCTGTATGTATATATATATATATCTGTATGTATATATATATATGTATATATGTATATATATATATATATATATATATATATATATATATATATATATATATATATATATGTGTATATACATATATATATATATATATATGTATATATATATATACACACACACACACACAGCATATATACAGCTCACCATTTCAGTTTATGCTGTGTCTTGTACTCTCTGTCCTCAGCAGCTTTCAGTTCATTGTATGCCTGGAGGAGCTGCTGCCTCAGTTCATTGACCTCACTTTCAGGCTCCTCAGAGGTGCTTTGCTCCTCTGTTCTCTCCACCTCGGCCTGCAGCCTCTCCAGCTCAGCACGACACCTCTTTGTCTCTCCCAAAAGCTGAATCTCAGAATCCTGGGAGCTGTAAGATGAAATGATTTAAGTGTGTGGTATGCAGTATACAGATATTATTTACTAACTGCTGAGTACATTTACACTATTTCTAGAACAGTTGTTTGACCAATTTGACCTCCATTTGGAGATTATTTCATAATTATAAGTTGAATAACACAGCTGGATTATTGCATTATTTCTATTTGATCAGTTTTCTGTGTGAGGACATGACAGTACCCTGTACTTTTCAGGAGAAGTAGAACCATTGAGATGAATCCTTGCAAACCTTTGTTAACTAGAAATAACCCTACAAACAGCCTTAACTTCTATCTTTTCACTTAACCTTGCTACAATGAGCAAGTAAACATGCAGTAGCTGCTGATCGACTACTGAGCGCTGGACCAATCAAATTTAAACATGCACATTTAGATTTTGTTTTCAAAAGGAATTACACAAAGATTTGTTCTATCCACAAGACACTGAGGTCACAAAAGTTAATTTCCCTCCCTCTGTTGCGTGCCTTGGTGGCGTTTAAAGCTTAAAATAATACGTTTATGACTGACAGGTGTCTCAGCCTATTACATTCAGCAGAGTGGTTGTACCTTGCTTATACTGATTCAGCTACATCCTCCTGTCCACCTCTGATGTGAAATTAGGATATCTGGCTGCACTAAGTGAGTGTGAAGTAACCCAACTAAAGGCTTCAAAATAACTCAGATGCTACTTCCATATTTTTGGGATCATATATAACAGCAGACAACTAGATCTGATAAGGAGTTGAAGTCTCTTTCAAGGACACTTCAGCTGAATGGATTGTGGCTGTCACGAGCAGTTAACTTCTCTAGTATACTCAGCATCTTTTAGGTCACAATGCACCTCCAAAATATGACATAACTCACATATGAGTGTCACAATTATGAAAATAGGACGCAAATGCATAACACTAAAGACAGGCGGGTGGAAAACAAAAAGCAGGCTTTAATAAGCTGATGTAAAGCTGAAGTCTGAAAAGGAAGCAACAAAACAAAAACAGGCAGGGGCAAATCCACAAAAAACAAGAAAGAGAAATAAAAAAAATAAATAAGGCACAAACCAAAGAAGCACGCGGGACACTGGCAGGAACACAAAGGACACCAGGAACGACAAGGGACGGACATGGGAAAGCAAAACAGACCAGCTGACACATACTGAGCAGGAAGTAGACAAGACACAACAAATAGGATATAACTACAAAATGAAACAGGAAATCAACAAAACAAAAACCAAAAAAACCAAAAAACCAAAAAACGTGACAATTAGCTTTCATTATAGCAAGAGAACATACCTCTTCAGAGTATTGTGGAGCAGCATGTAGCTGGATTTCAGTTTGGCGACTCTGGTCTGGCTGATTTTGCCCAATGACAACAACTGAGGAGCATGAAAATAGAAATATTACCAATCAGAAATACATGAAAGAACAGTTTGTCATGAAGACTTTGGAGGTAGGACCTTATTTATGGTCTATAGTAACTCTAAGTGTGTAAGCAACATTTCCAAACTCCTATCAGCATATGATTGGTGGCTGGGATTTATACATTTCCCCCGCGTCAATCATCTACATCCGAGCACTCCAACTCCAGCTGGACATTTAAATACTGTATTCAGCTAAGTGGGCTACAAATCTTCTTGTGTGCGTTTGCCAGCTCAGGTTGCACTATTTCAACATCTTTGAAGTGACCCAGAGCTGCCTGAATAAAAGATATGAATAGAATAACACATTTTGTGGAAATCTCTAGTTGCCGTTTTTCCCAGCGAGAATATTCAATAGGGTAATATTGTTCTGAACCAGATACAATTCTGACCAGTAAGCTGTTTTGTGAAATTGTTTCGAGACAAAATTAAGTTCCAGGAGTAGAAGAAGAAGAAAACAAAACCACTAGAGACCCCTAAAGAGATCAAAAGTCAGAACAGTCAGTTTTTTGGGGGGAAAAAAACCTCTTTTATATGTGTCTGAACTTACCAACAGAGCCCAGCTCCCTGATGTCTGTGAAAAGGATTTAACCCGAAATTGGGCTGAATAAACCTTTATCAGCGCAGCAGTTATCAGAGTATCAAAGCACCTATCACAATGAGTATGAAAAAACAAACCCCCAACTATCTGCAATCTCAAAAAGAAAAATCTTTGAAATTGGCCCGAAAAAACATCAAGTTACGTCAGTTTTTGAGATTACAGCTACCATTAGCTGTGTTGGAGTAATTTTAAAGTTGGTACACAGCTGTGAAACCTTGGTAAAAACAAAAACACGGCGACAGCTTTACAAAAAAGGGAAAATTATCACCAAGAGCTGTTGATAAATTTCTCTCTGTGCGAAGGTTGTTGTGTGCGTACATTACAGTGATAGAAACAGAAGAAAGGTGTTGTTCTCTTCTTATCTCTTCAGAGCCAGGTTGGCATGGTGGGGAGTAATGAGGGATAGCCTCGTCTGTATCAAAGAGCTGCAGAACTGAGGATATCTCAGGTCGGACTGTGTAGCGGCAACGAACACACACAAACACACTGATTATACGCACATACAGGCACACACGCACTGATAACTCTCCCCGACTTCAAACATTAGGGATAGCCGATTATGTTTTTAGATTCATCCCATTATACTGTTTATCTGGGTATTGTCAAACGTGCTCGCAAAGCGCCCGAGCACGTTCCAAGGGCTGAAAGGACAGAGATATGGATGCTGTGAATGATGCAGATTAGGGCTCTCGTTAATATGATTTATTCTGATGTTTTTCAGTCACTTTGCATTAGCAGTCACCCAAGGTCACGAAACTACAAGCAAAAACACCTTACTAGTATTACATGATCAGAGTTTAAAATGTTAAATCTCTCCCTCTTACATCTTGAAATGGTAAGTGGGTCATCTGTCCTAACTTCAACCATACTCATGTAATCTATTATTGAGTCCTAAAATAAGTGAATTACAGAAACATGTGAAATGACCTCATCAAACCAACACAAAATGATAATTTTAAACAGATTTCAAAGCTAAATAACACATCCAATATGGCCATTGTGGGGTTTTCAAAAAAGACATACCAGTGATGCGGCAGACATCCTGGCCATACGCTGGGCATTTATCTGAGAGAAGCAGCCCAAAGCGGTTTCAGGCAGCCTCTCTTATTCTGGTGCCAAGACTTATCTTCAGCAGTATAGAGAATGGGGGGAGGCTTTTATGGGGTGGCTGCATAAGGCTCACATGTGGCAGACCACATCTTTGAAGTGAGATAGAGACAATCACTGGAAGATATTGATGCAGGCACATGGACACACATACACAGATGCCCTCAACTTAATGAAGCAAGCATGTGATCTGCACTGAAGAACAGCCGTAAACATTCCAGCAATGTGAGTGCGTGGTGCAGCAGGTATGTGAAATGGGTAACAAAAAGAAACCTGTGGGCTTTCATACTCCGCACCCTCAGGGAGAAAAATAATGACCACAGAAGCACGGCAGTGAAATCCTCTGTGTGACGGAGACAACCACCATCTCTCTCGGTGTGTATCTCTACCTTCACGTCTTAATATTTCTGAGTTGAGCCTATAGCTAGATTGAATCACTTTGTTAGGAGAAGTTTCCTCCATCAGGGCAGAGGGCCACTTCTGTAGCTGAAATCAATTATCCGAAAAAACTATGTCACTTCTCTGGAAATATGACGAGTGCATGAGATATTCAACCGAGCCCAGAAAGAGAAATCCAATTACATGACCTGTGGTTATGAATCACTTAATATACCGAAACAAAAGCCATGTCCCACAAACAAATAATCAGTGCCAAGTTAACGAATCGACATTGAAGTTTATAACAAGACTCCAAGTAGGGTAACATCCAGGCTGTGGGTGAGGATCCACAGCTAAGAGTCACTCTGCACAGTAAACAATTAATTTAAAGAGCTTGTATTGCTTAATCATTTTATTACTAATAAGATGCTCCATGAGATTCCATATTGTATGAGCAATGTTTGTGGTTGTGACTTTAAAAACCATCAAAAATGACCACATGACCACATCGTCATTACAGATGAAAACAAGAGGATTGTTTGTTGTTTATTCATTAAAACTTCATTATCTGTCTGCTTAGTAAGTAAAAAAAAACTACATAAACCAAATCATAAAGGCATCAATGCTACTGCTGTGACATTGCAGCAATTACAGTTTTAATACATTTTAAATTAAGTTGTGCAACTTTATAAACGTATAAGGGAGCGCTGAGGATGAGAACACTTCATTTAAACCCGCCTGTCAGCCTACATCTGCCATGGTGATGTATCCTCCAGCAACACTTACTGTAATATAATAGATCAATAATCCAATTTCCCGATCTCTCTAAGAGGGAGGCAAGTGAAATAACTTTCAAGCGAGGTAATAAAGTTCAAGAATGTTTTCTAAAAATGCCAACAAAGGGCACTGTTGAATATATTAATTAGTCACATACATCATATCAGGTCAAACCCCTTGAGATGTATCTCCTGTTTTCAAGGAGGTCCCAAAACAAGTGTGTTGTGCTACTAAAACGTCCCATTTCCCTTCATTAACACACTCCTAAGACACAGCGGTAAATGCAAGAGAATCGTTAAGCAGCACACATGAATAGAGAGCACCCAGCAGTTTCAATTAATGATATCCACCCTGACAGCCAGTGAGGCGACCAAAGCAAGCCAATTTTGCATTTATTTCAGTGACATGTTGCAGGCGAATATTGTGTAGACATATTTTCTTCATGATACAGATAAAGAAAGGCTATTCAGTCCAAATTCAGTCCACACTTTCCTAAAAGTGTGACAAAGAAGTAAACCATTAAAACTGCAATATGATGTAGGCTAAATTTAGTAGAGCTAGACTGAAATGCAGTTTCTGGGGGTGATGCCAATATTAATATTAGGAAGTGAAAAATTCAGATTTTTATTTATTGGCCAATATACAAACACCTTATGCCATGATCCCTCAAATGTGTTTATCATTCTTTTGTGACAAAGAGATGTAATGGAGGCAGAATATTTTACAGATTAACAATCAACTTTATAGTCTAGAAGGATATCAGTGAACTTAAACTGTAGACTTAACTCAAAATTGAATAATTGTAAATCATGTTCTTTGAAACCAAAACATTTACATATCAGCCGATATCAAGAACAAATACGCCAATACCGATATATCTGTGATAGGCCAATATCAGCCGATAATATCGGCCAACTCATATATCAGTCATGGTGTAATATTTACTTTTTAAGCACTTTTAGCCATTAGAATCTATCTTAGCTCTATTTGCTTTACTCATTCCAAATAAAGTTATATTGTTAATGTGCAATCTGCAGCTGTATTATGTAAGATAAACGATATATTGAATCCAGACAGAGTATCAGCAGTAAAGATTGACTGATATGGTTAGTTATTTTGCAGATTCAGATCATTAATACAAAATGACACTGACACTTGTTGTTTAATCAATTAGATAGTCTAAGTAGTAGTAGTAGTGTGGACATCGAGTGACACCACAATGGTTACTACAAACAGAGAGAGGCGACTTTCATAGAACCAAAACAGCTTAATCAATTATAACAGAAACTGAAAGAAGATATTGGTTCCAACAATAGTTTAATTTCAGGGAAAACAGATTTTGAAATCTCTTGATCATTTTTCCGCTTCATTTGCAACATCCTCAGCCAGCCTTGTAAAATACAAGTAAACAAACAAGTTGTTTGTACTTGAACTTGTAATTGCTTCAAGCTAAGCATGGATTTTACAGTAATTGTGCCCACCTGAGCCTAATTTGGAACTGGAAAGTGACCGGCAGAGTTTTTCAAATGAGGCATTGGAGTCTGGACTGGGTCAGGGGACGAAACCTTTAATTTTTTTTGCTGCGGACATCCAAAACCACAAAACAACAGAGCGTGAAAGAACATCACCCTAACATCAGTTGAGTGGATAGTTCCTGTGCACTGAGTCACTTTGCTCTTCGGGGAAATGAGCAGGACGGCACCATGCCCTGACTGCAGGAAAAAGGACCTACCATCACTCTCTTCTCCCCCCCCTCATTTCCTCCCCCTCTTTCTCTCCCTCTCTCCCACTCCCATAATTTCTGTCTGCGTCTCTGTGGTTTTTCACAGTGCTGCTGATATGGTGTTTTGCATTACGCAATAGTGCTGCCCCTCCCATCTTCTCTCACTCAGCACCCTCCCTCTCCCGTCTCTCTCTCTCTGCCTCTCTCTCCTCCCTCCCTCACCCGTCCTGATATTAATGACACAGCTATCTGAGGCAGCGGCAGTTCCCCTGCGCGCTCTCCGTCCTGCAGGCTGTGCTCACACACACTCTCACACACACACACACACACACACACACTCTTTTAAACCAATAGGATACTGGACACACACTCATATACTCCTATACTTGCAATCTACAGCTGCGGGCACAGACACACACTCTCATTCATACAACTATAGGCATCCAGACACTTTCTGAGTTCACATCTGAGGCAAGTGCAGACACTCTCACTTTACACACACTTATTTCAGTAAAATGAGGACACTTGTGCTTTGCGTTTGTGCCAGTCTACTGCTCACAGCCACCTTGGTGCCGCGCACTAGCCGGGCAGCGGACCTTCCCATCAACTCACACCAGAGATGGGACGCTAGAGGACCCTACTCTGTGGGATCTGACTCTGGTACCCCCGTCTCTTGCCCCATGAAACTGAGACCCTCTGGCCAGTGCGGGAGCTCGGGGGCTGGGGCAGAGGAGGGGGAGGATTGCCCTTACCAGCTCACCTTGCCTCCCCTCACCATCCAGCTGCCCAAGCAGTTCAGGCTGCTGGAGAAGACGATGAAGGAGCTGCAGAGTCTGAAGGAGGTGGTCAATAAGTTGAAGAGCGGGTGCCAGGAGTGCCGTGGGGCACGGGGCAATGAGGCTTTTGTACATCAGCAAGCTGACCAGGGACAGACGCAGATCCCAGTTCAAAGGGACACCGAAAATGTGAGACACGACCTGACAGGGCAGGATGTGCAAGCTGGGTCCAGCCAGGAGGAGAGGGGAGACGGGATGGTGCCTAGAGTGGACAATGCTGGACCAGGTTCCATTTTTGGGAAAATTACACCGAGCCCGAGCACTATGCAGGAGATGCAGGTAAGAGTGCAGAACAGTCTCACAAAGAAAATATCATTTTTAACACTTTTAATCAGAAAATGTTGGATTCTACAAAGGAATGAGCTCTATTTTAATATCCTTGTTTCGATGCAAAGATGAAACCTCAAGGTTTATTTTCTATATTCAGAAAATCTTTATGAATTTCTCATCACTGAATGGTGTCTATAAAAGTTAAGTGTATTTGTCATCCTAGTCTAAATTTGGGTGAACATTAGTTTGGGAATTGTTCAAAAGATGTCAAAATCTACACTGATGCACATTCTGGATCAGATAAACATAATTTGGAGTGCAACAGTGTCATTGCACCAATTTCTGTTTTCCATCAGGACCATGTGAATTCCCAGTGAGCCAGCATCATTATCAGCCTTGTGAATATTTTAGTGACACTTATCTAAACAAACTAAACTAAAATGTGCTCTATAAAACACTAAAGGAGAAAAGTCATCGAAATTTGTCCGATAAAATGTACACAGCTGGAATGTAAACTGGCCAGATGTTTATAGACCTGTGAAGTCCAACCTGGCACCAGACCACCAGGGAAAATTCCTGCTACTGTCAACGGGGTGGGGAATCGGCGCTAAATCTTTGCCCTGTCTGCTAACTTTGTTGACTCTCACACAGCCACTCTGGCAGACAGCCAAACATCACGCAGACTCGTTCCTATTCAAAAATTCTAATTGTCTGGTGAAACACTGAGGGAGGCTGGTGACTTCAATTATCCACCTGCTTTGCAGTCTGTGCACAGATATTACTTCCTTTCCTTTCCCCAGGTGAAGCTGAATAGGATGTCGGCCAGCCTGCGCAATGCCAGGAGCCAGATCTCTGCTCTGCAGGGTCGCCTGGAGGGGCTGAACCTGCTCAACATAGACAATCTGCAGGCAATGGTGGACAGGAAGGTGGAGAACATCACAGGAGTGGTCAACAAGCTGAGCTCCACGTGCACCACCGCGTGTCCAGTGCAGAATTCCCCTCAGTGTAAGCCTGCTTTTACTAAGATTCTCTATTTTGGTATTTTGAATGCTCCAATCTTTTTTTCTATCCCATCTTTCCTCTCCTTTGAAAGCCCTCTCCATCTTTTCAGCTATTTCCTATAAATGTATTCCCATTTCAACGAAAACCCCTTTCTTTGTGTTTTCTGTTATTTTCGATTCTGTTCTATCTGCTGTTTCAAAAGCTGCCTCTCCTGTTCTCTCATCCTCTTATGCATTTCATTTCTGCAATCTTTCTGAGCATGATCAAGAGGTCATTTCTCTATTCTCCTCTCTTCTGTTCCTTTAAATTCAGCACAGATGTTGTTATGGTAATGAAACTCAATTTGTAGACCGGGACCGGGGATCTATTGGTCTGTAGTGGGGTGAATTTTCTGGCATAGGATGTATCCAATCACGCTTAAGTGGACATAGCGACTTGTAATCACTACAAACAACTAAACTCTGGGTGGTCACCTTCATCCAACTTGGCCTTTCTGGGAAATGGGAAATGAGATCTTTCAGGCTGACAATGACATTGTCTACCAAACACAGTGGTTTGTTGCGACATGCCTTCTCCATTACTGATATGAACGTATTTTTTTTGGAGGGGGGGAATTGTAAGAGGAATTTTTCATCACCTTTAAAAAGATAAAAGTCCAATGCCAACAATAGCTGCCTGCGTCTGCTACACTACTAAAACAGAGCCTAAGTCGGCTTAAGTGCAGCCATAGCAAAAAGTTACCACAGCAAATATCTTTAGGTTGAGGTCATACTGTACATGAGTGAAGCAATATGACAACTGGGGTCAAAGTGAGAATTCAAATTAGTTGTTATATAACTAATTCAAGTGCTCTGACATTCCACTACTCTCCATATGGACAAACTGAAAAGGGGGAGGGGGAGGAAAGACAGATACTTGGCGCCTACGCCAATGCAAAGTGTGAACATTTCAAAAAAATAAGCAGCAGATTCTAGAGTCAGGTTTAATTCTGTAAAGAGGAATGAGGAGAACCTCCTGATGGTGAATATATGCAAAGAGTTATCAGTAGGGATTGCAAACTAGCCAAGCGTAGCACACATTCCACTTCACATTGATGTAAAAGCTTATTTGGATGAGGGCACAGTTGAAATGCAGGCCACTTTTCAGGCTGAAGCTGAATAATATCCTGATTTTGCATGAGTGAATGTGACACTATTTTGGGGCTTTTATGTGGAAAACAGATGTGAGCTTATTTCTAAGTAGATTAGCGAGGACAGTGGTGTGAAGGGAATCCCATCTTGCATTTTCTTCTCCCCTAAACTTGCCTCTTTCTCCTTCAGACTCTCCTTCAATCCTGTCCTCTCTCTCTCCCACATTTATCCTCAGTCTATCTGTTCTTCATCTATCCATTTCTCCACAGAGTGCCACTCTTTTTCACTCCTCTCTCCATAACTTTCACCGTCTCTGTCTCTCTTTAATCCTCTACCTCTGCCCCCCCCCCCCCCCCCCCCCCCCCACCTCTCTCTTCCTCTGGAGGTCATGCTCTTGAGTGCTCATTCCTGCATAAAACAACTAGCTCTCATTATCTCTTGACAACAACGCAAAAAGTAATGTGGGCGGCTTTCCCCAACATTAGTCACGGGTGGCACACAGGGTCACTAACACTTGTATTTGTACATCAATCTGTCATGTTAAAGTCAAGAACCGGCAAATTATTCTGCCGCAAGTTGGGAAATCGTGCCTGACGGCGTCTGGAGTGAATCCAAAGAAGTAGACAGGACGCAGCTGTTGTGACCGAGTAAGGATACCAAAATGTAATAAGACTCGTGCAGTTTCACAACAGGAGTATAAACAATGTTGTAACTGCTGTTTTACTCAAGTGATTCTTCTTACTCCAAAAGACAGGATTAACATTTAATATAAACAAAACTTTCAAGATCCTGAAGAGGCTCCGATGTAGGTTTTTTTCTTACTACTCATGACAGACTCATGTCACACTAATCCCATTTTACAGGCCAAACACTAGATGTGAAAACACCATTTTAGGCTTTTATGCTTCCATATCATGTTTTCCTTCAGACTGGTGTAAAAGAAAAGATCGAAAATACACACTGAAGAGTTTATTTTACTCCTCTGCTCTGGAAGTTTACACAAATTGGTGCATATTTTATCAGATACGTCTTCAGCAGCACTTACATACATCAACCTTTCCAGCTTCATATCCTATCAATATTCTGAAGGTATTTACAGGGGCGGCTTGTTCATATATCATTCATAGCCTGATTTATCTAATATTCTATTAATTAAAACACCTGGCTTTATCCAATATTCAGATTTATGTTCTAGAAATGGAATTCATTTGAAAATTCCAGATTTGCATATTACAATACAACATTTCAGGAAAGTCAAAATACAGCCGATAATTGTCTTTAGGTAAGTAATCAACGGGGAAGTTTCATTGTGTTTTTTAGCCTTTTCACCATCAGTGTAGTTTAATTAAAATACCAGGTGCTGAATTAATGTCCCCACATGCTATGAACACTACAGTGACTTTCAGTGAAAAATGTTTTCAAGTTGTTTATCACAAAATGAAAAGTGCTTAGCGAAGCAATTCAGAGTTTAATGGCTCTCCTGACTCCTGAATAAACCATCCAGCTGCCAAATTGCAGCTAAATCATTAAATAATTGTTAAATAGAGATTCGCACAAACAACATTTAAATTCCGTTTGCATCTAGCGCAAGAGAAAGCAAGCAGACCTAAAGTGCTCATCTGAAGATTATATCAGAACATTTTTAGAGACAGATGTGTGTATTTATGTAGATAGGAGCTGTGGTGATGGATCATTGGCCAACAAATGCTAACCACTCACACATGAGCTTCAGGATTTAGACATCAGCCACACTAGTACAGCTCATTAGCTACACAACACAGTTCGAACAACATTTACACTCAGTGGGTTTAGAAGAGGCATCTAAGGACACTCACTTTATTGAACTTTCTTCATCCTTTTATCCAAACTACTTTGTTCCAGGTTAAAAAATACAACAGCAAATGAACAATGCAGCTTATAAAAAAACACTGGCATAAATTACACCAACATTTTAGGCCAATGTAGAATTGCATTTTCATTATCAAGCAGGAATAATAGTTAGTTTGTCAAGATGCTTTTATCACTCGCGGCTCGCTGTGCTGTAAGCATTTATTTCACCCCCCTTTCCAAGTCCCATCCTTGCTGCAAGCACTAATCTTCACTTTCACTCCTGCAAGACGTATTAGGGCCTTGAGGTGAATTGAAAGCAATTCATGTTACTGTTCAGCTACATTAACTCAATTATAAACACAGAGAATGGATGTCCAGTCTGCCACATTGTCAGGAACTGCTTGTCTGCAATGTGGTGATACACAACTTCCTAAGGGAAGAGTGTTGCTGTTTGATGAGAGTTTCTTTCCATCAAGCAAACAGCAATATTCTATCTGAACTGTTTTTGTGGGGGAAAATCACACTATCACTTAGGATACATGTTTCCTTCTATCAATAATTGCCTATCAGTGTGACTCCTGGTGGTCAAAGGGAATGTCTCCTTGATAACAGAGTTGTCTTCCTTTTATGCCAATCATTTCTGTGCAGTCAGTTGAAAGCATGTAAGTTATGAGCCTTTAAGGGAGCCTATGGAATTATGATTAATAAGTAGGCAAGAAAGCAGGAAAAGCTATCAGCCACCCAATTAGAAAGTCATTTGACTCCACAGCCACCTCAACAGTCAGACAGCCAATCAGCCAACAGTCATTTGGACATCAGTAAGTGGCTGATATTAGAGTTATTTAGGTCAGGCACAGTGCCAGAGTAGTTAAATGAGATGGCTGTTGTCTGTCGAGGGATACTGGCTGCCCAGTCAGACAGATAGGGACAAATAAGGAGAATGAAATGTAAAGCGGAGAAACTACAGTAAGACACTTGAAGTGAAGGAGACGCTCGAAGAATTTACAGGACAATACTTTGAATGCAAAGCGCAGACAGAGCTGTTAACGTGACAAGGATAAAATTTGTAACCTCACGTTGGACTCCCAGACTGTTCTCCTTATGGGGGGATCTACCGTCTGCAACCCAAGTAGGGGTGCAATATGGATGCAGATCGATCTTGAAGGCAAATTGCAGACAGCACAGTGTTTAATGTCCTCTTGCTTCTGTTTAAACTTCACATAACCTCAGTGACTAGCAGATCTGAAGTATAAACACAACAACAGAGGGATGAAGCCAGCTAGATGGCTGTGCTGATTCGACAAATTACTTCACATGGCTCTTCCTTGGGTGATATTATGTGAACTACACAATATGAGTTATAGCTAGTGCCATGGCGGATGAGGAACTTTTTAATGCAACATTATGTTTTAAGATGAAAATGAAGAAATTCATAGGCTTATTCTAGTCTCGCTATAGTCTATAGTCTATAACCTGACACGCCAGATGGTTTCTTACGTGAAACCATCTGGTAAGAAATTGTTCAGAAAAGGGCAGGCTCTTGCCACAAAAAATGCTTGGTAGTTGATTGGACGAACAATATGTCTATCACTATTTTTCAAAGGCTAACTTCAACCGATTTGATCAACAGCATGAGAGCCCTACCAACAGAGCTCACTGTTACATCAAGCTTAAACATCTCATCCGTTGAGAAATTACTTCAGTGCCATTTTTTGCTCTTCTTTCAATAGAGAAATAATTGTCCACTTCTAAAAATAGTCTTACAGATCATTTTGAAATTCAGAAAGCAACTTAAATCATGGATCATGATTGCGTTTCAAAGCAACCAAAACACATGAAGGGTGTTTTTATTTTGTGCACCATGTACAAGTTCTGATTTAATAATGACAGAAGAACACCAAAGTCTAATCTTTTGCTAATGTTGCCATGAAGCATCCAAACTGCATGTCTCTAAACTCACCAAAACACTTTGGTCTAGACTCCCCCCTCCCTGGGCATGAACCACCTGATGTCTGGCTCTCTGTAATCGGTATGGTTCCCAATACCCTTGCTCTATTATAATCTACCAAGCCACTAAACAGATTTAACTGTGTGACAAAACTGTATCAGCAATGGAGTTCACCAAACAATCTCAGGAAGGGGCCCACATGCTGCCTGCCCAATGTCAAGATGATTTAGGCCCCAGGTGCCAAACATGCAGGGAGGGGGTATGCCTCTCTAATCCAGTTTTACACTTTCCCACGTTTTGACAAGTCTGTTCCTTTCAATTCCCAAATGCTAACTGACAGGGGCCTTTGGACCTTGGTTCTGGGTGGGGTCAGCAGCCTGCAGCGCGACACAGGGGCAAATGTTTGAAAAATAAGTGGGCAGGTTAAAAAAGTAAAGGATCTTGGAAAATAGAGAAGTTGTATGAAATGGGCATGTGGAGCAGAGCAGGGGAAGGTCAGTGACTTCTATAGTTTGATAGTGGCCTTTGTCTGTTCACTTACTTCTTAAATGTTGGAGTCCAGATAGTCAGTGTGATTTCCCAAAAGGGGACATCATGTTTAGAAATAGAGGATAAGACTATGGAGTTCTCAAATGCTTACTGGGAGTTAGTGTTTTAATGCTTGATGACTTGCTGAACTCCAGCCTGATCAAAACAAGGAACTGACCTAAAGTCTGGTTGGCTAAAGGGCATACTGAACTGTTTTGCCTTTCCATAGACTGCCCCGGAAATTAATGTAGGAATGAGAACTTCCACAATGGTTAAAGCTGGATTTCCTGCTAACTTATCGCATATTCTTTTCCCATCCTCAGCCTCAGGGGCTGTTTCTATTACTGTCTCTTGGTTGGGCAGAGAAAAATGCCAGAGAAAAGAGAAAAGATTACTGAATATCACCACCCTCCATTCTTTCTCTCTCTCTGTCTCCCTGCAGTCATCTTAGCCCCTCGGGACTGTTCAGACTACAATGTGCTTGAGGCGAGGAAGAACGGCGTGTATCGCGTGACCCCTGATCCTCGCAACGGGACATTTGAGGTCTTCTGTGACATGGAGTCCTATGGAGGTGGATGGACCATGATACAGCAACGGCTCGATGGCTCTGTCAGCTTCAACCGCACCTGGGCCGAGTATAAGAAAGGTTTCGGGAACCTCAGGTAACGGACTAGGGTCTCAATACGAGCTTCCTCTCAAAATGAAACTTAGAATGAGGGAAAGAGTTGCTTTGACGCTTTCATTGACAACCAGTTCTATTCAACTCTTACTTTTAGGCTTAAATGTAATGGCTGCAACTAAAGATAATTTGGCAGATTTGCAGATTATTTTGCAGGATAGAATGCCTATAAAATGCCTTAAGAATTGTGAAAAATGCTCATCATAGTCTTCAGTTGTCTATTTGTCCAACCAATAGTCCAAAACAGGAAGACTCTTCCTCTACTCTTACTTCAGTTGTCTATTTGTCCAACCAATAGTCCAGAACAGGAAGACTCTTACTCTAGTCTTAATATAATAAATGACGAAGAAAAGCAGATAATCATTATATTTAAGAAGCCTGGACCAACAACTGTTTCACATTTTTCCTTAAAAAGCTTTGCCAATAGTTGGCAATTAATCTTCTTGCGATGGATTTATGATTTATTGATTTAATTTACTTATCACTACGACTCTCAAGTCATATACAGACTTTAGTGTCAAAAGCTAAAATTGTATTTGGATGCAAGGCTTGATTGGGTATGCTGGGGTTCAAATATGAACACAAAGAGATATATAACAGACTTAATTACATGCTGGCTAGTGCCGCCACCCCACATAGAGGGCAGTTTGTGTTGAAAGGCACTGGAAAACTTTTAGTCTGAGAAAATAACCCTGAGAATCTAATTTATTATCTGTCAGTGCAATACTAAATCACCAGAGTACCCTTCTGACTAAAATAGTATAAAAGGCAGGCAAAACACAAACCCCAAGAAGTTCAACATAAAAAAACTTGAAAATAGAAAACTCATGGTGGGAAATCTACAAGCTGCCACCTACTTTACCTCAACTTTGGCTCAGTAACTGGCCTTTAATCATCTTATAAGTAGGCCTGCAACTAACAATTATTTTAATTTTCAGTTAATCTTATTATGTTTTCAATAATTGTACTAGTTTTTGGTTTATAAAATGTAGAAAAAAATCAACCCGTGTCTCCTGGAGCCTAAGATAATGTCCTCAAATGCATTGTTTTGTCCAAAACCAAAATATTCAGTTTACTGAAAAAATTATTTTGTTTTCGCTATTTCTTTCTTTAAAAAATACTCAAACTTTTTACCTGATTATCAAAATAGTGGGTGATTAATTAAGCAGTTGCCAAATAATCAAGTAAACATTGCAGCTCTACTTCTCAGCCTCACCTAACTGGAACCTACCACCTGCTCGGTTAACCATAGGGGTGAGCTAGACTGAAGCAAATCTTCAACATAATAGGAAACAATGCATTAATTCAAGATTCTTCTGTTACTCTTGACAAGCAGAACTCATCTTTCGAAATCCAAGTACACCCATCAGTGCACTAACTGTAACAGAATGTTATTTGTTAGAAAACGGTTTTAACCTTCCTCCCACCACTTAAGAGTGGCCCATGCTTGGAATATCTTACAATGTACACCTGTTCTCACTATCACTATCACATGTAAAACAACAAATAAATACAAATACAGCACAACAGTAGGGCTCACACATTTTATCAGGTAATACACTTCTTGACTTAAATTAAAGGACTAAGACAAAACAAAAGATTGTTAAAGTTGGGAACAGGTGAAAATGTTAGGAAGCAGCCCCTTTCACACTGATTATATTTTGTGTTCATGCAGAGCCTCTTCTATAGCCTCTGACCAGATTAAAATTTCAGCTCTTTTTCTCTATTTTTGTCTCAACTCCTGTAGGAAGGAATTTTATAAGGGAAATAACCGTGGCTACCTCTTGATAACAGTGCCTACAGATCTAGTATAACCTCCCACTGAAAGAATAATGTCTGCTCTCATCTTTCTTTTACTGCCACACTACTCTCCCCTTGCATCTCCTCCTCTCCTCTCCTCCCCTGTGGGGATGAGTAAATTCAGTTAGAGTATCCACTTTCTAATCAAGTGAACAAGCATATGAGCTCGTTCATAACCTATATCTCATTTTGTTCTCTTTCATCCCCCCTCCCTTATCTGCTTTTTTCCCCCCTGCTGTAGAGGTGAGTTCTGGCTGGGCAATGACCATATCCACTTGCTGACAAAGGCCAAAGACATGATCGTGCGTATCGAGCTGGAGGACTTTGAGGGTGTTCGGGAGTATGCCAAGTACGACCAGTTCTATGTGGCCAATGAATTCCTTCGCTATCGGCTGTCTGTCAGTGGATACAGGTACAATATTGGTTTCTCTGCATGTGTGATCAAATTTTATAAAGGAGGACTCCATCTTAAATAAATCATTGTGCCATTGCAGTGGGACCGCCGGGAACGCCATCAGCTTCAACAAGCACTTCAACCATGACCAGAAGTTTTTCTCCACGCCCGACCGCGACAACGACATGTACCCATCCGGAAACTGCGGCGCCTATTACAGCTCCGGCTGGTGGTTCGATGCCTGCATGTCCGCCAACCTCAACGGGAAGTACTATCACAAGAGGTACAAGGGAGTCCGAAACGGGATCTTCTGGGGAACATGGCACAACATGACAACGGAGTACTATCCCACCAACTACAGGCAGGCCTTCAAGACTGTCAAGATGATGATACGGCCCAAGAACTATGCTCCTTAAGAGGGCAGGTACAGTGAATTATCATGAGTGTAGTCAGTCAGACAAACACAAATAAAGACAGTCAGAAAAATGGAAGAACAAGTAGCCTGAGAAGCTCATACACATGCGCATAGTCATGCATTTGCACACATTTACACATGCATACGTGTACAGTGAAAAAGAAGTCCTATAGACAGTTTGAATGCAGTAATAACAAAAGTAATTGTGAAAAAAAATAACCGTGCTATTACTTTTTTCCACTGTGGTGAGCGTGGCCTTCAAAATGTTGGATTAAAACGATGATAATAAAGGACAATGGACTATGAACGATGATGGACTAATAAAAAAACCACACATGCAGTGTAAAGGCCAGCCTCCTACAGGGGCCATAATATTCAACGGAGGGTTACCATGAGAGATATTTTCGTTCTTTCTCCGACATTTCTCTACTTCCTGTCCTGGTGCCTCCTGCAATAAACCCAGCTGAGACGCACCACAGCACACAATGGCAGTAAAAACTAATGAGCTATCACTTTCTCCACTCTGAATGGTTTAATAATTAACAGCAGCCACTCAGGTGAGGTATATGAGAGCTAAGTTTTAAAGTGGGTCTGAAATTCATTGTCACAGACTTCACGCTGGGGTCAGAGTGTTTAAAAAAAAGCTACAGGAAGTGATATATAACACTTACAGCTTCCCTGTCGTTTATTTAATTACACTGGGACATTTTACTAATGTATAACCATCCTTTACAATAAAAAAATACCCCAGTATAAATATGCAGCCTGAGATAAATTTGTATCAGATCACTCCCAAGTACATTCTGCATTATTGATGCTTTAGTAAATTCTTCTTGACAGCAGCTGCAGAGCAGGACTGCTGCAAGATAAAAAAAAAAATGTTTTTCCACCCTTGGGTGCACTGAACTACAGCACATCTCTTGATGCCACACACCAGTTTTCACATGGAGAAAAAAAAATAAAAAAAGTTTCCTTCCTGACTCACCACTTGTACGATACTGCTGCCTGATGTTAGAAAACTGTATTGCATCATTTAATCCATTCTATACACACTGTGAATGGGAAGGATGGGGAAAGAAATGTTTCGCTTTAAGAACGTGTACAGTATTTATTTTATTTTGTGAGGTATGATAGCTTTTATATAATACATAGGTCCCACAGTACAAGTTTTGACGATTGTTGATATTCGAGCAGTGATAAAGACTGTGCATTATTGTGACCATTCATAGTAATTTTGTGTGTATTTGGAGCTTTGTGTGTGTACAATATTGACCTTTTCTATCATTCATATTCAACTGTCATGCCAGAAAATTATGCACTTTTTATATCAAAAAAATGAATAAAGTTCTAACTACATGGCTGTATACATAGCAGTGTCTGGTAGTTTTAAATCACATTGATGCCTGCTTGTTTTTGAAAGCTCCTTTCCTTATTGGAATCACCTTTTAATGAATGTATACACAAATGTATACAACTTTAGCATGAGTATCCATGAGTATAAATCCCACACTCTTACGTCTCTGTTGTCTAATAACCTGGGCGCTTTGACGTCTGTAAAAATGGAAGGATTAGTTGATGCATGCCCATAATAAATGGGTTAATCAGGTGTTGACTCAATAAAGCCGCTCAGTGAAAGAATGAGCTCATATGAAGTTCAAACTGTGGGCCTACTTGAATGTCTGCTTACTGTATGGGAGTACTGAGTTCATAATAAAGTATTGTGCTCATCCACAGTTGATTTCACTTTTGTTTAAACCTTGAAAACATCTTAAGTTTTGAGATAAGAAACATAAAACCATCTAAAGTACCATGTTTTGCTGTAAACATCAATTTAACTAGAACATAAAAATGGTTGTTGTTGATAAACAGACACATTAAATCCAGCTGTACAGTCCTCCACAAGCATTCATATCCTTCATCTTCTCATAAGTTATTCGAGTAAATCCTGCCACTGCCACTGCAAAATATGGTGTTTGTCCTCGCTGTGGAACCTCCGAGCTGCCATCCCCAAGAAATATGATGCCTTACAACATTTACGAGTCTTACCTCATCCAGGCACTGGAAAGCAGGACTAGTAGAGACATGAATAGCAGCAGAGGGTTGCTCCTCTGGGAGTGCAGCATCAGGTGCAAGGGCCACTAGGGGGGTGTCCTTCTCCATTCCCTTTTCCTCCTCCTCCTCCTCTTGATCTTCCAGCTCCACTTTCCCTCTGCTGGGAGGCCTCCTGTCCTGATGCTCCTCCTCAGATAGACTCACTAATGCAAAACACATAGATACAGTAGGTCAAGCAAGGCTAGGAAGAAATACAAGGGCACCCACTCATAACCAGTTTTGAATGAATTATACTATAATAACGAGGCACAGAGGGAGAGTCAGGTAAATATATGAACGCTGTGCTTTTATTTCGAAATGTTCGAATCGGAAGTTTTGCTGCCAGAGATCAAAATTAAAACACATTTAGCTGATACCTAACTAGCTAGGTTGTGTTACCTTAACCGTTCACATGGAATTCTGGGGTGTCTTAATAATAATAATAATAATAATAATAATAATAATAATAATAATTTTTAAAAACCTGCCAGAAAATGTATTCATAATATAATTGGATATATTCGTTTGTTAAAAAGCCAATTAAGCAACAGGTCAAATGTAACAATTTGTCATCTTGGCATAATGAAGCTCGCTTTCCTTTTCAATGTTTTGCCTGTTATGTTATGTCGCACATGTAAACCCAAATACAGATATCATTTGGCTTAATTATTGCCCTAAAACACCTTAGTTCCTCTTTAAAACATTCACCTTGAAATGTTTGCTAATAGCGTTAAAAACACTGCGTTGCCCTCTGAAAACTACACAGAAGCTAGCTAGCTAATTAGCTGAATGGAGTTAGCCCTAATGTTTGGGGTGTTGTCTGCCAAACAAAGAAGCAAACACCCATGCAAATGTCTTACTTGTCAGTTTCTCCGGGTCACCGTTCTTACACGTCCTCGAGATAGCCGTCCCTATGTCCTGTAAAACCACAGAGACCGTACAACTTGAAATACAGCGAATGTTAATGTTGGCAAAAGTCAAATCACAGATTTCTCTCTGGTTGAACTGGCGTGGTGTTGTGGTTACCATGGCAACGACGCAACGTAACGTCAGGTGAAATCCCTTATTACCATGATTATTTATACTCAAGCTACATTTAGCTTGTGTTTATTATATTTCACCAATATATATTATACAAAGATCTAAAAGGTTTAAACAAATGCACTCTTACAATCAAGTCTTATCTTTACACTTACACTGACCGTCCAGCAGATGGCGGTATTTAGTCGTTAGCTGTAGTCATCTTTGCAGCACATGATAAACATGTGTCATTCATTGGTCAGGCAGACAGATAGCACTAAAAAATGACAGTGGATTGGACTGACCTGAATCCAAGGTGAAAGTGACGGTGGTGACGCAATGCTCTCCTGTTAGCTTCTTTTCCCACAGTGCACACACTGGGAGCTGGCATGGCCTCCATTACTCAACTCCCTCCAACAGCTGCAGAGGATGTGTTATCTCTGCTGTGTATGTGAGAGCATGCCAAAATGTGTGGGAAAGAAGATCCCCTTAGGATTTTAGGTCAGCGATGATTAGCAAAGGTAGACACAGAGGTGATCAAACTCATATAAAAAGGCATGTTTAACCTCTTCACCTTAATGGGAGGGCCAGCCTTAAATCTTTGCATGAATTGTGGGTGTTTGCGTGTTTCTTATTTGCGCTGGTTTTACTGGCTGTCACACTAACAGCCCTCATCTTCAAAGGCTGATTTCTCCGTTACTGACTGTAATTATTGTCTACAAAGACAAACAAAACCATATGGCTGAACATATGGTGCAGGTATGTGCTTTGAGGGTGAGTGCATCTTCACGCGCAGGAAGATATGCATGTAAATTTGCGTGCAAAAGCTCAGCACAGTTATGCCTGCACATACACCACACCCAGCCTTTGTGAGGTTAACTGGCATCATTAAAGTAATTGCTGTGTCTATAACTTAGCTGCAATTTACTTTAGCCATATCTGACCATCTGATTGTACACTCTTTTGCAATTTGGTTGTTTTTGGCAGCGGGGAAATCCTATTTTCGTGCACAAAGTCAACAACTGAAATGACTAATTTTCCAGTGGTTGCAGTTTTGTTTGACGCATTATCCACGGCTTGGCTTCTGCTTTTTTTTTTTAGAATTTTGGAAACAGTGACACAGAGGAGAGGCATCGGCTAAATGAGCTATAATGGCAAATTTTTTCGAGCACAAAATTTCATGCATGACAGAAACACAATCCGCTGTTTTTCCATTGTGAGCCAGAACGAATTAAGCAGTGCGAAATGAAGGCGAATGTCGTCCTCCGTCTACATGCAGCACCAAATTAGACTTTTAAAGCCAGGCTCTATAATTAAACCAGTTAATTATGTAGTAGCCCTAATTTTACCACCCCTCGTTAAATCCGAACAAATCACCTGCTGCTTTGGGATGAATGTTTTTTCGATGGAATGGAGTTTCTTTCCCAAATTAACCTTGAATCCCCTCCAACAGTCTGGATATGCAAACGTCTGAACCCTGGCAGACTCCGGTGTATTTTCTGCAGAATGAATATTCCCCGTCATGTGACAAGTTGCTACCATTTTTGGCTTAATAAAACATAAGCCCCTGTTTGATAGCTATTTTGAGGCAGAGTAACATTTTGCAGATGTGGCTTCACCCTTTCTTCTCAGTCAAACTGTTCAAATCTGCTGACTGTACGTGTGTTATAAAACGCTGTTTCGCCATATCTTCCCGTCAACCCGACCAAACTTGCCGGTTAACAGGAACTGCTGTGAAATTTAACAATGTTCAGCAGATGTTGATGAATCAGTCACCTGCGGCAGTGAGAAGGGCTGAAGACTGGGATTATACAGTACGTTGAAGAGATGATATTGTACAGTTGGACGGCTTTAGGGATGGGAATGTCTGTCTGCCATCTGGTTCAGATTGAAATAGTTCCACAACTATTAGGTGGATAAGCCATGAAATTTGGTGCAGACATTTATGCTCCTTCTTAAGATGAATTGTACAAGTCCTTTTACTTTTCGTCCAGCATCCATCATCAGATCAAAATGTCATATTTTCTAATGTTTCTGCTTTATGATTACACAAGATAACCGTCTTCGCCTCAATGTCAGCAAAACAAAAGACACTGTAATTGTTGCCCCTTCACCTCAACGCTTGATTCTCAGTTGGAAAGGCAGACCGTTTTAAAATACCCTGACAGAAGCCAATTGGTCTTGCATAGATGCTAAAGAAAGGTCTGGCTGCATCAAATCTAATTCTAGTACAGGCGGGAAAATGTCGCAATGGTCTTGGTGCAGGGGGGAGCTTGTTGTATACACGGGGAGACGAGCCATGGCATCGAAATGACTGAATCCCTGCAAATGAAAAGGTGACAGCTGCTTGTTGACGTTCATACCGGTAGCGACCAGGTTAGGGTAGCTTGCCATTCTCAACATGTAGGCCGCTGGCTCTGAGGTTGTTGTTGGTGGAGTCTGGAAACTGTAAGACGCAGATAGCGGAAGGGAGGATAGGGTTAGCACCTGAAACAGGGAGGTTACACCGCCAGCCCACATCCGTGAGTCAGACTGCTGGACAGTTGCCTATAGACCAAGCTTCTACCAGCACACTCATACGAGAAATGAGACTCACAATCATCTGGAATCTTGTCATTCAGCCACTGTTATCGAACTGTTCCGTGTCATCTCTTACAAACCAAACCAAATTAACACACATAACCAACACCGCTGCCAAAATATTTGGTCTCCCCACACCCAACCTTGCAGAGCTACACAGCCAGCTTGTGTTTAGTGCTGTTTAGCAAACGTTTGCATGCTACGCAGTAAAACGGATACGGTGAATGTGCAAACGTGAAGACGTTATTCCTGCTAAATATCAACGCGTGAGCATAGTCTTCGTTGTAATGTCAGCACGCTGATGTTGGCATAGGTCAGCCTGTGGGTGTGCTTAATAGACAGTCAGTCTTGTGCTTGACTTTAGAGGCTGCTGTTTCTCTTGTTTTAGTGAACTCTGTGTAAAAGCAGGTCAAGAACCACAGAAACCAGCTGTCAGACTGTGTGTGTGTGTGTGTGTGTGTGTGTGTGTGTGTGTCCTGAGTGTGGTTGCTTGTCTACTAGCCCGTGCATAAACCAGGCCTATGGAAAAAGTTACTGTACTCCCAGGGCGAAGTGTCCAGATCCCTGTTTTACTGCTGTATTGTAGTCACAACAAACCCAACTGGGGGATTGGGGGTAATTTTACAACCCCCTCTGACTCTGGGTTCCTGTCTTTCATGTGCAGTTGGGTGCTGGGAGGCCGCTGTAAATGAACGCATTAAAATGCACACTGACTTCTCTCACGCACACACAATGTGTAGTGTTCTTTTTCCGCACACAAAATCTGCTGTTACAATTTTTCCTGTCAAAGAGGTTGTCCTTCAGACAAAGCGTCTGGAGACACTTCATAAACAGATGTTTTAAAGCCTCTTAAAACCGTGAAACCAGCTTTTTATTGAAGCTCAGACGGAATACTTTGTGCACCTCTAAGTAGTATTTGTGTCCCTGAGAAAAGCTTTACCTTATATTCAAGGGTTGAATGATATGTAATGGAAGATTTTGAGATTACTGTTATTTCACCAGAGGGTTGGAAACACAAAACATTATCCAGCTCCTCATTGTCCTCTGTCTTGGATCAAACTGCAAAATATTCTTGCACCATCAAATCTGAGATTAATAGACTACCTAAAACATAAATCACTGAAAAATTGAGATCTGCTTTTGGCAAAGTACGAGCCTGATGTCATCCTTCCCTAAAGGATCTCTGTGGAGAATCCAGAGCTTTGTTCCACTGTGTGTCAGCGTGCAGAACGAAGGCCCGGGAAGAAAACGTACCTTTTACTGTAACCCACAGACCACAAGACCCCCTCCAGCTTGGACACCCTTCACCACTGCATTTGACTCTTCAGAAATAGAAAAAAAAAAATCCTATGTGCTGAACAGGCTTGTCTGTGTTTCCAGTCGACTGAAGCCACATGTGTGAGCCATCAACAGCTGCGACCATTTGAAGAAAATCTTGAAGCAGTTGGAACAAATGCTGATCTTTGACGAGTCTCTAAATCATCACGGACATGAACAAAAGTTGCATTTTATTGGGACATATAAGGAGGTAAATTGTTTCAAGCACTGGAATGCAAAGCAACAGGATCTTGAGGGGACGAGCCATAAGCATGAACACTGTGTAGGCTGTGAAGGTTGTGTAGGCTTCAGCTCATAAACGGCTTTACCTCAAAACGAAATGAGAGGAAAACGAGGTGGCCGACACTTCAGTTACTTCCATCATCACCTCCATGTTTCTTATTTGTTTTTTTTTTTACTGGATTTACTAGCCCAACGTGACATTTTACTTTACCCTCGGGGTATCAAGCAATCTCTGTAGTTAGGCCCTATCATGTCAAATTTCCCCATTTCTTGCCAGCTCCTTAGACTTACAATATGTATGGAAATTCTGCCGTTAGGGGGCTTTCTGTCAAAACAAAAGACAGTTGTCGTTTGTTGTGTAGACACCCAGAGCCACAATGGATTCTGCTCTGATCTGAAGGGGACGGGAGGAGAGCTCAGAGATTGACTTTTTTAAATTTTGGGAATAAACAGTGGATTTATCTTCCCTCCTGTTTATCAACCTGAGTGCAGCAGCGATCTGTGGAGGTGTCCTGGCGGGCGACTAATTTAAACGACACCTCGATTAAACTTGGATTTCTCTGGGTTTGAAGATTGATGGAACCTTTTGGGATAACGTACGTACACAACTCGACAAACAAACTTTTTAATGGAGAATTCTTACACATGGTATCTTTAATTGAATTGTAATTTGTCAGCAGTATGAAAAAGCGTTTTATTTTTTACATCATATGGAACAGATACACAACTGTCACTTACGTTAAATAATACATGGATTACATAAGACACTATGCCCGGACCTTCGTATTTGTTTGGGTATCGACACATGCAAGTTAATTACGTTTACAACCTGCAAGACTGCTCCAATGTGTTTTATAGGAGGATATTCCTTTCGGCACTATTAGGAGCAACACCTGGTCTTATTATGGCGTGTGTGTCGGTGGTTGTTTGTGAACATGTGTGTGTGTTGGGGCAGAGTCTTCGGCTGCTGCGAGCCTTTGATAAGTCGAGGTCTGCCGTCGCCGGCCCCTGGGATGAGGTAGTGTTTTCATGCCCTTACCTCATTCAGGAAGTCTATAGTTGTGTAATAAAAGAAGATAGAAAAGGTTGAAGAGACCGTGAAGATCAAGAAGAACGTGTAGTTCAAATAAAGTCGTATTGACACAACTTTTCCTTGCAGTGAGCGGCAACAGACTGATCTTCTCCGTGATCTCATCGTATTTATGGGGACAAAAAGGCCTCTTCTTCTCATCCTGCCTTATAGACTTCTGAGGGAAGTGTTCATGTGGTGCTGGTAACTAATCATCTGTGGCAGCTGTGTGCACCAGGCCGATGTCCAATAAAATGAAGCAAATTGCTGCACAGGTAGAGCCTGAGAGGAAGTTTTTTCGGGTGCAATTTATTATAGGACTCTAGCCTGAGGGCCACTTCACTGACACACTTTACAGCAATAAATTGTTACAGAGAGTTCTGTCACATCAGTATTGTTGTGTTCGTTTTCCATTGTGTCTCAAAAATGGCTGCCAAGCCAGTTTATTCTGACACTTGACGCTAGAAACAATGACTGCATTTAAAGTCAGCTTACATAAATTCTAACTCCTGAAGAAAATCAATGGAAAAAACATTAAAAGATAATTACAAATCATTTGGTAAGCCTTGCTCCATGATAAATAAACGGCTGAATCAATGCGAGTTAATGCTTTTTACCCTAAATGCCCGGGCTAATTATCGTTTGCTGGAACCTACTGAATCGCTGCCTTTGTTCACGTTAAACAAAGCAGAGCCATGTGTGGTAAAGAAAGTGGACCTCATCCCAAATGTCTTTACGGGGTAGAACACTGCAGCAAACACAACACGAGAGAGACAAACATTTTGTAGATTCAGCTAGAGCTGGATAAATCCCCGTGTGTGGCTGACATAGGTGAAAATTCTAAGGTAAAGCTTTGACAGTAATTGAATCCAGGTATGTGACCCTCTGCGACCTTTGCGGGGGAATTTATCCAAGGACACCCTACAAATGTCCAGAGGGATTAGAGTTAAAATTACAGCCACTTTTCTGTTTCCACAGAGGAAAGGTTTGAGAGTCATGTATCTATTTTAACTGCTCTCCCCAAGCCTGTATGGACTTCACGGTCATGGATTTGGAGGTATGTTGGGATAACTCAGAAGGGGTCACTCAGGTCACATTACCTTACTGAGGATGGTTATAATGTCAAGTCACATTAAACAGATCGGGCCAGATTGTCTTATTGCACTGACAGCAAAGGCAAATCAATGTGCCACAAACTGAAGAGTTGGTTTGACTTCTCACGGAAACACACTCACGTTACATAAATATCTTTATGTTTGGTTTAGCTTAAGATTAAGTTTATCTTGGTGGCACTATGGCTGTTTTTTGTAAATGTGCCACAACTGTTTTTCCTTGTCGATCTTTGTCTATACACTGAGGATTTACATCCCATATGCAAGTCTCCATGATTGGCTCAGCCAGATTAGCCTCTTGCTCTACACTCAAGTCTGATTTTTAAAACACAGTCTAAAAAAATAGAACTGCCTTGATAAGAAAATAGTAGAAAGTCTCAATTTATCTCTTGAGCACACACAGTCTGGGAGTAAATCCAATATTTGTATCAAAACAGCACTATAATGTTTTAAAAATAGAAAGGAAAGATAAAGAACATAAGTGTGCCAATAAAGATTTAATTGACTGATTGATGGATTGATCTTGTTGCATTACTATGACTTAGGCGTTTATGTGTATGGAGCATTTTAGGCCACAACTCAACTACTGAACCATACTCACGCTGGCAGAGATAACCTTATTGCCCAGACAATGAGTCCTAATGAGTTTTTCACAAGCCTACTGCCGTCATCTAGTGCCACCAACAGGCCAAGATTTAAATTGGGCACAGGTAGTCATAATTCATGTTAACATTGATTTCCCAGGACATTTCACACAGTTCCCACATTTGGTTTATGAGCCAGCCTCAGCTGTACTTTGTCTTTAGTGGTCACTTTCAAATGAACAAAGAACAAACAGTTACAGAGACACAGATGCATGTAACAACATGTCAGATGAGATTGTTATCACCTTGCAAACATCTGTAACTGACCCATCCTTGAGGGTGTTAACCTTGTTTTTTTAACGGGTAACACTGGAATGTCTGCAGAAGAAAGAAAGAAAAGAAAGAAAGAAAGAAAGAAAGAAAGAAAGAAAGAAAGAAAGAAAGAACATCTCTATGATGTGTGCCTGTTCAGTGTTAGATGATTTGAGAGTTGCCCTGTCGAGACGGATGGAAACAATTAACTTCATCTGCTCGACAGATCTGCAGGGTTGCCTCTCATTTACATATATGTTGACGTTGTGAGTGTGTGTGAGTGCGTGTGTGTGTGTGTTTTTGTGTGTATTCCCCGCAGATTCACGTAGGAATCCTCCAGGGCTGCCTGGCTTCCTCCCCTTTCATCTCAACCACAGCCCGCGGACGACCACATCCTTGAAAAACGCAGCCCTCCCTGGTCGAGGTGGTCGAGTCTACGGAACATCTATGTGAAAAGATCATCCCCCTCTTTCTTCTGTCTTCTTCTTTTAGGGCCTATCCTTTCTCTCTCTCTCTATCCCCCTCTCTCTTTCTGTCACACACACATACACACACACACACACACACACTCCACATCTGGTAACTTGTCACTCGTCACCACTAATAAATGATAATAGCAAAATCTCTGCAGGGAAACAGACGTATTATATTTCTTGGGCAGCTATATTCGGCTCATATTAAGAACCCTGATGTTTCATATTGGAAAACTACTGTTCAGTATTATGGAAATATGTCTATGTGTATTCCACACACTGATAAAGTAATACCTCTCATCAAATAAAATCACATGGTATGTTATGATGTTTTTCAGTCGGGAGCAGGGGCACCCCCATATATTTCTCATAGGGGCCAAGGGAGGCCCCCTGAAATCCCTGGGGTGGCCACCAGGAGGTGGGGTGGGAGGTGTTGTTGATAAAATTCAGCCACGTAATGCGGCGTTCCATCTCGCCCCTACCATTGCGCTCAGGTCACAGAATCCTCCTACCCCTCGAGTGGTTGCCAGTTTGTGCACTAGCTAGCTGACGTTAACATCGCAAAAGCTATCTAGCAAATGTAGCATTGCTACTTCTAGTGAAAATTGATGTTTCTGATGCTAGCTAGCTGACGTTAGGGCTCAGCCATTTTTTCTCTTTCACCACAAACTGGTAACAACCACGACCGTTGATCACGCACAAAAAACACAGACACATAGACATGACATTCAATTTTGAAAGTTTGAAATAAAATGACTGATTCACAATCATAGAAAGGTTTTAAAGAAAGAGAGATATTTCATTCTGCACCTCTCCACGAGTTCTGTAGATGTGTTACCTTACATAATAATGTTATCAACGTGGCCTTTACGTTAAGCAAGTTTACCAATAAGCCCCCGCATCTTTCAGTCGACCACTGCGACACCAGTTCTCTCACTTTCCCAACAGAGAGTCAACCATCAAACTCTGGTATTTAGGCTTACTCCGATTATTTTACATCCCCAAACCCCCAAACTACCACTTTCCTTTGTTTCAATTTCTATTTTACTAAATGTACAAACCACAGGGACAGACTGTAATTTTCCATGGAGTCCAGTGCCATCTTGAAGAAGGCACAGTTCTTGCATGATATGCTACATCCACAACTTTCTTTTCTTTTCTTTTTTCCCTGTCTGTGGTCAGAAACAGGCTCAAAACTGTTTCTATGTACTGTGGAGGGATTTCTGTTTAGTCCTACACCCCAAAACCAAAATTACAGAGTAGAGAGCTCAGACTGTGAGGGGGAGGGAGGAAATATGCAGCTTCCACGATGCAAACATCTGACAAAGGGCGATTTAACTTCTTCAGAATCACAAAAAAAAAAACCTTAATCGCGCTCTCTTGAAAACAGTCATCATCTAGTCAAGGGAGAGAAAAAGAAAGGAACAAAACAATAAACAAAGAAATGACCAGTACTGGAGATCATTCAAGAAGAACTGTGTTTGCTGAAAGGCGTCATGACTCACTCCGTCTGCCAAGTCTCGGTGAAACTAATACACTTTACGGTCATCGAATAACCGACCCCCCACTGTGACCCCAGTCCTCGCACGGCTACGCCCGTCCGCCAACTCCTCCAGACTTCACTACTTAGTGGTCAGTTTAATGAGGTGTTAAAGCCTGGCCACGGTGAAATGAAGTGATGAAAAACATAGCGGCACGGACCTGCTTCTGGACCAGATGACTTACAAGTGAAGAAGAATGAAAAATGGAAAGACCAATTGAAAAAAAAACAAATAAAGGGGTATTTTAAAAGCTGCCGATGACGCGTTCATTCTGCGAGCGAGCCGACAAGTTAACACAAGTGTTCAGCCGGCGAGCGGAGATGAGCAGATGCTGAGATCACGGTGAAGATATGCAGCTCCGGGGTCGACTCAGGGCTCTCTCGGTGAACTCTGAGCCCTCTTTAAGCTGTGCAGGATTTCGGCCAGTGGTGCTTCAGGGTTAAAATTCCCCCCCAAAAATGACATTAACCAGAAAACACATCGGAATTTTGTCAAAAGGAAAGGGTGGGACTTGTTAAATCTGACTGGAGGTCCAGTCGTGGAGGTCCACGCTGATAGGAAATCCGATGGGAGAAGAAGACTTGAAAAAGTTGATTAATTCCTTCATCAGCTCTGTCAGTTCACTTCGTTCATAATGTATTGAGTAATATTAAGTGTTACCGACACATTACCATGTGAACTATCTGCAAATTATATTTTTCTTTGTCGATGTAGCTCGTCTTCTTCTTCCGTATGATTTCAGTGTTGACCATTTCCATTTGATAAAATTCTGATGTGTTTTCTGGTTAATCTCGTTTTGTTTATGAATTTGCAATCGTGTTTTTTCTGACTTTGCCATTGTGATTTGCATCCGTCGGCCCCCATATTAAATTTATAGTATATACAGTTTGCCTCCATGAACAAACCATGTGTCACTGCTCTACTGTAGCAGATGTATAAGTTCATACTGCTACATGCTGTGCTCTGTGACCAGAGTCCCACGGGTTATAAACCTTTACTATGTGCGTATGTATGTCTGTTTCTGTGAGTTCACAACGTGTAGGGAGACTCGAGTTTTGACTGAAACATTTAATAGCCTACGTGTCTGGAACGGCAGACTCAGTCGATAACTCTGTGACACTGCGGGAGACGTTTCTTGTATCTGTGTGTTTAGTGCAGATTCTCTGTAAAAATGAGAGTCCAACTTTTCATTCACTGGAACTTTTATTGAGGTCTCTCTTCATTTTTTGGCTTGTACTTTCAAATAATGGACTTTATGGAAACAGTTTGGTTCACAGACATTCTGGACGGCAACCTTACCTGCTGCTCTTCAGAAATATACCCTGGGAAACATTGTTTTGCCCTTTTTTTTTTTGCAAAAAACACCAACTGTGCTCTCTCTCCTCTCTGTACTGGTTCTCCACCAAGTGCTGAACAAAGAGTTCTTGTGAATTTTGTATAGTGGGATCAATTTGTGAAACAGAAGGGACACAGTGAAGAAAACACACTTTGGTTTGCCACGTGTGAATGATAAATAATGCAAAATTCAATAGAAGTTCAAAAGAACCTTGTGGTGCCAAGATGGCGGCTTAAGCCAAAACTGAAACAGCACATGATTCTCTTTTACTGCCCCTCGTGTATGGGCTCAGTTAATGGCCAAATTAATGCAAGTGCCACTCAGATACGTGGATATATAGAGTTGACATGTATGTATGGATGTTCGGATGTTCACTTAAATATTTGAATAGAGAACATATTTGTAAGAAAAGCAGAGATTTTCCAGTCTCATTCCCAAACCTGTCAAAAACGGGAAGAGGCACTGGCGATTGTAGGACCGGCTGCCATCCCAACGTGTCAGACTTGTGAACAGGAACTTTATAGAGCATTATTAAAATGTGCGAGTCATTGTCGCTTCGTGAAAAAAATATCTTGCGAGCCAGCAGTCTTGCTTTCAGTTGTGTGACTGCAATTTTACAGATGATCCGATGGATTTATCTCGGAAGTAGGAGAATTTGCATCCCGGTTGCGTGAATCCGCGAACAATTAAGGCCGCATGAGAACTGCCTGTCCCGACTGACCGACAGTCCAAAACCCAAAGATATTCAGTCTGAAATGGACAAAAAAAAACTGCAAATCCTCACTTTCTGAACACAGAACTAACAGTATTTTATTCTTGACAGATAGATAGAAAAATCAAAATTCTTGCTTATTCTGTCAATCTACTGTATCCATGGCCGGGAACATCAGGACAAAAAACACAGACAGACGAGCCCAGAAGTCGACGCCTCATTGGGGTCGACAGCACACCAACACACACACACACACACACACACACACACACACACACACACACACACACACACACGTATCATCATCACGCTGTAGTCTCATCAGTGCTGGAAAGCAGATGTTCCGATGAGAACTTGCCCTTCTTGGTAAATCATCCTTCAGACACACCATCGACATATTTCATTCGAACACACACAAACACACGCAGACACATTTGTGTGCGACACCCAGACTGTACGGTTCACCATAAGTCAGACTAGGACCGAGAATTGAAGACGGCACGGAGAAGAGGATGTTTTTAAGCCGGCATGAGTCGAGGGGGTTTGTTCACCGCCAAGTTATTTAACCATCAGCAGAGACTTTTCTTTCGCATGCATTCACGTATGTGCGAGTGGATATGTATCTAAACCTGTCTATATGCTCAACTCTATTACATGTCTGGAGGGCAGATTTAGAAGTAAATTGGAAGAGCTGGAAAATGGTCTTTTTTTTTCCCCAAAGTCTCTCAAAGGATAGAGATTTAAAGGGCCTTCGTGGGAGGTTTAAGCCTGCGACTGACATCTGTCTGAGAACAGGTGTGCTGGCTCCAGGCTCACACACACTGACAAGATACTGACACTCACATACATTCATGAATAACACTTCCTCTCGGTGCATTCCTTCAGAGGAGATAAACTTACAACCCAGGAGGGAAAAAGTGGCACGAGAGGATAAGAAAAGGAGCTATTAGGAGAGGATGACGTGAGGTGAGGAGGGCTAGGCTGTGATGGAGGGAGTAAAGGAGGGGAGGATGAGAGGGAGGATGAGGAGCACAAGGAAGACGTTGAGCCGAGAGCTTATTCAGGGAGCGGGGGTAGTAAAAAGACAGACGATAAGAAAAAAGGGTGATAAAGAAGACAGAATGAGGGACTGAGGGGGAGAGATAGCGTTTATTTGATTTCACATATTTATTGAAGGAGCATTATCTTCATTAAGACAGCTCTGGTGACCTGGTGAGAGACACTGAAGACACCATGCTTTTTTTTAATCAAGATCTCCACAGCTGACAACCGCCAAATCTCTGATAAAAAGACACACAATCCCCACATTTCTTTGGAAATGGTATAAATGAAATGCAAAACCCCCAAACAATTAATTACTGTGCTTGTGAAAATGGAGCCTAATAAAACACAACTGCAGTGAAAAGTAGGGGAAACAGTTGTTTAATGAATGTTGCCGTGGGTCAGACTAACAAACCAAGGATTCCTGTCTCACACAGTGTTTTCATAAATCTATCCAGAAGACCACTATATCTTACAGTTTAGGATGTGTTCCTGCCAACAAGCCATATAAATTGATGATTGTGTGCTTTAATGGGTGATCTGAAGTTAAAAGTCATCTGCTGATAACATCATGTGCATACATACTTAGTGTATGTTCAGGTGAGAAACCAGACACACTCGTTACAATGTTATCTACATTGTCAGGTCAAACATCATCATGAAGATGTAAATAAAATAAAATAAATACATTTCCCGATGAAGCAAAACCACCACGGTCTGCCAGAAAGCGCGTCCGTCGGGGAGATGCACGAACACCGCGCTGAAGAAGACAAGAGACGCAGAGGAAAAGGAGGTTTTGGCAGAGGTCAGGATAAAAAAAAAAGAAAGAGGCAAAACAGTGCTGAGGAGTAGAACAGAGTTGGATCTTACACAGTAATATTTCAAGCCTTCCGTGGAACTGGTCAAAGCGTCCGGTTTGGCGTCATTCACACACGCTCAGCAAATGTGACAAATCTACTAATTCCGTTTGTTATAGTTCGAAGACACAGCTTGTTTTATGTTGTCGCAAGTTACAACATTAGACCCAGACAGGGTCTCAAACCTGGGGGCCGCTGCAGTGAGGACAAAGCCTCTGTACATGGGACGCTTGCTCTACCAACTGAGCTTACGGGCGCTTCTCAACGAATCATCCCATCAGTTTCCACGCATGTCATAAAGTTTTGCTCAAGCATTGACATCTCAGGACAATGTACCGTGAGGGACGACTTGTGCGTTTATGACAGCTGCTATAAACAGCTTGTGGCATTAATAAACGGCTCACTGAGTGGCATGGCATCAGAGCACTGTGACACACCGCAGCCTCTATTAGCGGTTGAGGTTTATGGCGCTGTCATCCTCTTAAATCCAAGATTGTAGCTTTTGAGAGAAATATAGTATCTCTATAAAAAGATCCAGTGAAAAAAAAAGCCATGCAGTTAAACAGATGTAAAACTTCCACGTCTTATGCACCAGCCAGTGGTTATCACAAAGCTGCAAAGGAAATTAGGAGAAACTGACAGCGTGTATATAAAGAAAGCGTTTCAGCCACGACTACACAGATGGGCCTATTTTTAATCTCTGTCTACCAGTTTAAAAAAAGGACTTTTCCATGTTAAAACTGTTAAATGTAGAATAAAAATGATTTAGTAATGACTTTTTAGTGAAATTATGCCAGTGGTTACCAAAAGAGGTCTACATGTTCTCTTATTCAATCTCATCTTAATCCTGGAAATGTATATAAAATTATCCTAAATGCCAACACCTGTCAATTCCAAATTGAATTCAAAGCTGTTTAACCATTTGGAGTGCAGGCATGATTTTGGGCTCCCTTAAAAGGTTAGAAGCTGATTATTTCCCAAGCTGTCAGAAGCTCTGTAAGTGCTTCACTCAATGGCTGTTGTGGGCTCTAGGGTGGGCATAGAAGCTCATATTTGCTCAAATGAATTTACGCATTGAAATCACAGTTTTTACAGATGGAACAATGAAAAAGCATTCATGGTCACAGTGTTTTCGTGGCCATTTTGTTAGCATTTAATCATGGAATACATATTTTGGACTAAATGTGTCAATTAAAACGGATCAGCCGGACTTTTAGGAATAAAAGAAGGCAGTCGACAGAAGAACTGCAAACTTTGTACTTGCTAGTTTGTTAGCTTGTTGTTGTTTGATGAAGTTTCCTCTTCAAATCTTGATTTAATCTTGAATCACGTTAGCCTATATGCTAAACTGGGATTATATGCTGTGTACTACAAGAAACTTTGAACTGGTTATGAAAAAGTAAAATACAGATGTGAACAAGACCACCAGTGAGAAGACGCTATTTCTGTACAATAATTTTACTTATTTATATGTTAAACATACACTGTGCTACACACATGATACCGGCCACTGATCTCTGGTCTTTGGTTCCCCAGGGCACTGGCATACCATGAAATATTGGCCAGAAAGATCTGAGAGATCTGAGTGTGATCTGTTATTAGCAGGTCAGTGCTTGCATTGTGTTAGTATGTGATCTGTGATTATGGTGACACCTGGTCGTTCAGACTTTATGTGTTCTTCAATTTCAGTCAAGTCAGCACAGATGAATCATAACCTACTTGCTGAGGCAACAAAGATGTATCATAGTTTCAACATGCAGCATGGCTTAGAGAAGGGATTTGAGTTGGACCAAATCGGTTAGAGGTCTGTATACATTTTGTATAACAAGTACAATTCAAAAGTACTGGTAATGGGGACACTTTGTAAAGTTGCTGTTACATACACCTTTGAAGCCAAAACCATAATAAATGTAATATAATTATGATGAACTTTACAGCACAAAATCCTTTCCACTGCTGTAACCCAAGGACAAGGATGGCCTTTGGTCAGGAGAAAAGGATTTGGGTACAGCCAGATGACACAGGGTAAATTAATGAAATGAAATAAAATCTTAAATTCAATTTTAAAACTCACAACCAGGGAAGAGCAGCATGACCTCTCTTCGCTTCGTGCCTCAGTAGGGATAGAAACTACAGTGAGTGCAGAAATGAGCAAATGTGAGATCTGAGCATGCCTTGCCAAAATAAAAGCATATTTGAGCCTTTCAAGGACTCTTTTCAGCAGTATACCTAAAATATTGTACAACGTACAAGCAACACTATACAACTGTTTTCTTTTGAGCAACAAAAGAAACAACATTTCAATAAACTGCATGCACAGGCTTTCGTATATGTATGTGTTTGTGTGTGTGTGTGTGTGTGTGTGTGTGTGTGTGTATATATGTATAAATACCAGACTGTCTGTCTCATCAGGCATTATCGTTTCCTAAATAAAGGAAGATAATACAACAACAACAACAACAAAACAATCATGGACCCAGTATTGAGCCCTGAGGAACACCATTCTACAATTTCTGTCGCTTTTATCTACAGTCTTATACCGCAGCAACATGAGACCTAAAGTAGCATGAGTGGCATAATTATTGTAGCTTTAGTCCATTATCTGTATCTACAGGATGCAATTCAGGCATAGTATTGACTGTAGTTTTCTTGCATTCTGGCAACACACTTTCCTCATCCTCCCCCAGCTGTCAATCAATGACAGAGAGGTCTTGTGAAAAGAAGGATTAACAGCTGTGGTATGCACTGGCAGAAAGACAGATTTGGACAGTGTTGGTCTTCACATTACCATCTCCTTGGTAACGAGAGGAAGTGCGAGTGGTCTCGGTCTTGTCAATGAGACTCGGCTGAGAACAGGAAAGATGATTTATACTTTTACCCTGGAGTTATTATTTAGACATGGTTACAAAAGAGCACAATGAGGACTCTTATCATCTGGTATATTTATCAGTAGTACGTGAGATTATTTAACTGTTAAAGAAAGTGAAGATAATGTACTATACGTAGGAGTTTAATAGGGTGTCTGAGTCTTCAGCAAATTATACTTCTTCGCCAGGCTCTTTTGTTGCATCCTCTACTTCATTTTGAATGTTTACTTCTCCCATTTAACCGACCCTTTCATTCTAACTTACAAAAAAAAAAAAAAAAAAAAAAAACTGGGGCATGATATCTCAGACTAAGCAGTGCCCTGAAGTAGCATTGGCTGTATCTCAGTTCCTTCTTGATATCTGAGCTCTTCATCTTGCCCTTGACATCAAGCCCACAAAGGAAGCACATTTCATCTGCTTGTGTTTGAATGTCTTTTTTCTTTTCCATCATTACCCAGAGCTCATGACCATGGGTGAGTGTTTGACCATAGATCAAAATGATGAATTACAAGCTTTTTTCCTCTGGCACAGCTTCCTCTTCAGTACAACTGACTGGTCAAACACCAATCTGCCCCAGAACGACTTGTGTGAGACTTGCCAATGTTGATTATGGTTCAATGGGATCTATCTGTCATAATACTACACAGGCTTGCATAATGCAATGAGAGTTTGTAACTAATTCTCGGCACACAAACATAGAACTTATATACAGTGATTAAGACAATAAACATGAACACGTAAACACCTACGAAACAATTCTGTAGTGCATGTTAAAGATTTATGTCTGGGCGAATGCAAACAGCGGCAATGATATGGTGATGATAATATGATCGGCAGCTATACATTCAAAGTAAGACATCAGGTAAACACTGTCCATCAGCTTTGACTGTGTTTGAGCATCAGTGACGTGGACAAAGGGTCTACCTCTCCTCGGCCAGTTCCTGTCGAGTGCAACAGCTTGGTGCAAGATGTTGTGTTGGAGACGGGTCTCTGTCAGATGTGGGCACAGCAGTTTCTGATTTCACGTTGTTTAGCCCGCCTGAGCCCCATTTAGTCCATTTAATTTCCCTGCTACCAGATATTAGCCGGGAGCAGCCTTAAAGTCAAGAAAGATTAGGACAGCTCTTTAGCCTGACTCCCTTCCTCTCCTCCCTGTGGTGGTTCAGCTGGTCAGGTTCGATGGGCGAAAGATGTTGGATCACGGACAGTAATGAAATATTTTAGTAGTAGTAGTGCAATACCTGTATCAGCAAAAAAACAAACAATAAACCAAATGTATTGAATTCTGGAGGAGTAACAACATTCAAAACTGGTGGAAATGTACGCATTTTGTGGGCTTCCGCTATGGGCGGGGAAAAAGATGTTCGCCAGTGCAGTGGAATTATTCGTCATGAAACAGGAAGTACTTTGAACTTTTCACGTGTTTGATTAGAGTCCTGCCCATAACATTTCTACATGCCAACTGGGAGGTATAGGTATGTGTATACTGTAGATGTGAACCTTGTCCGACAATCATCATTTCACTTTTAAACCTTAACATTTAATGGTGCATTCCATGACACTGTTAAACCAAACGTGTAATTAGTCAGAGTTTGCTAGTGCCACATAGCTGTAGCAGGAATTTAAAATAACCTCCTTCGCAGTGTCCAAAACACATGGAAATTCAGAGGCGTGTAAAACACTCAGTGATGAATGGGCCCATGTGCGCGGGGGTACAAGGGCCGTTCATCACTGCTTGCCGCTTTGATTAGCGTTGATCCTAGCGCTGCATTTTTCACTTTCAGTTAAACAGACTGAAACCAGAAGAAAGAACAGAGGTGATTAGAGGCATTCGCAGAGGTGAACAGAGGCTCAGTCAATTGATTTAGAGTTAATGTGTCTCATAAGAGGTCACAAGGCGTCTTCGCTGTCACACAACGGATATTTTGTCATTAGCTAAATTAGATTTACTCATTGGAGTAAATGGAGTAGGTGGAGGATTTCAGTGACATGGCTGATTCCTGCTATGAACAGGGCTGTTTCAGCAGAGGAAAGGGTGGAAAACTGGAACCAGAATTTTAGCACACTTGAGTTTTTATCATGGGTCTTGGGCTGAGGCACGGTCAGGGTCCTTGAGGTGATTGAAGCAATTTCAACTTAAGACAATACAGAGCCAGAGAACACATCTGTATGTTGTGGATACTCTAGCTTGCAGCTAATGGCTAAAGTTAAAGGTAGCCAAATCCTGCTTAAATCTCTGGACATTGCATACCTCAGCAACACATGAGTTCAGCCAGTGGGTGACAAATACCAACTGTAAATACACAGACACGAAGTTAGCTTTGGATACATTTTTTGGAGACAATTTAATTGATTCATTGTGGGTTATGGGATGAAAAGCTTGAGGTATTGGAAAGTATTTTTTTCGGGATCTATTTTAATTCGAACCACCCCTGATATTCTCCATAAGAGCACATCATAATTTGCCGCAGCGGAGCAAAGGGAGTAGAGATTCCTCAGTCAGAGCAATTACACTTGGAAGGAGCGGACAAGATGTTACTTTCACTCTTTTCCAGGATGCTGTAAGGTGGGTCAACTCTTTATGCAGCAGGGTAGTGATAGTAATATGGGATGACAGGATGTCAGGGGTTCACGCGACTTTTGAAGGAAGAGGTGCGCAAATAACCAGACTGTATGAGTCCACGGATAAGAGCCGGGTGAACTTTTGATAGCTGTGAATTATGTGTGGGATATGCTTGAAATGAACTAGTTAAGACAAGATGAATAGGATGAATTGTAAAAATGGGAATAACAGCACATACTTTCGGGCAGTCTGTGGTCTTTTCAAAAGGATTTTATTACGTTGAGCTCCACAGCAAAAAGTGACAGAGACAGTCGTGTGAAGAATGAGCAAAAGACCTTGAACGAGAAGCTGCGTACTTTCCCGCTTCTGCATACCTGGCCGATGGCCGTGTGAAGTGGGTGTTGTTGTCTGATCGTCTGTTTTGGAAAGCTGCAGCTGTGAGACACGGCATCCCCAAATTCTGGAGTGAAAAAAGGCGTAGGGGAGGAGGCTTCAGATGTCTCCAGCGAGCACGAAATCTGAAGCACACTAAAGCTTTTTGTACTTAAGTATTGTTTTCACTAGTGACCTTTATCTCTACCAAAGTAATATATTTACTTTAACTGAAGTATGACCTATGGGTACTTTGCACAACAATCGTGAACATTTGTTACTACATTACATTTGCCACAATCGTCTGTTAAAAACTAGTGCACTATACCTGCAATCAGTCCATCCGCGAGTATGCAAGGAGAAGCTTGGCTCACAAACACATTTGTAAAAGGGGAATGAACCAGAGGCTGAAAGACTTTTCCTATCTGGGTAGACATCTCAGTGTTGTTGGAGTAATTATATGAAGGGAAAAATATTATTTTGTTTGTGGTTATTACAAATGCAAGGGGAAGAAGGGACAGTATGTCAAAGTAGCAACACAGAACAGGCTGTACAAATGTTTTTGTTGGATAAATCTTGCAGGTTTTCTCTGCTACCAGAAATATCTAGAGGGAAAATGTCTCCGTTTTCATTTGTGTCCCAGAAAACCTTTAGAAATGTTTCTGTCCGTACATTTCTTATTCCCACTATGTATTTTTTTTAAGTTCTTGGACAAATCCTACATAGAAAACGTATTCCATGCATTAAAGTGTTAACCAAATTTTAAGATAATGGTGAACTGTAGAACATTAGAAACATGTCCATGATATTGTTGTTACACATGAGAACCATTCAGAGGCAAAAAAATAAATACAGATTTAATATATCCAGATTTACCACATAATATAAATAGCATGTGTATGCAACACTCTAAATATTTAACAACACTTAACCACAGTAGTTAACTTAAACAGCTACACTGAAACATCTTAAAGCCATTAATGAATTGGCTTTCGTGTCTCAAAGCCTTTTGTTTTCAGTAAAATTTCCCTCTTTATCTGGAGTATTAAATGACTCAATCGATGCGAAAGCGTTCTCTTCTTATTTTTACTTTGTTTAAACCCCCACTTGTTAAACACAGAGGAAAGGGGTCAATAAATTCACACCTTCAGAAGACTAATTTCGAACCGATTGTGCATCTAATTGTGATTTGTACTCTCTCATTTGATCAGCATTGATCTGTGATGGGAGTAACACACAGTGACAAAAGACAGATGACATATATTGTGACAAAAAAATGACCAAAACCATAAACGTCCTTGGTTTCCTTCTGTTTAACAACCTCCCGACACCCGTCTTATCATGTCACAAACTCCTCATAGCTGGAGTTTTTTTTTTAAAGTAAGCTCCCCCAGACATTGGCAGCTCAACACAAAGTCCCAGAAGCCACTCAAATGTTTATGCAAATGAGTTTTACATGAGCACATCTCCGTCTTCTTCCAGCCACTGAAAACATGGTGCTTCCTCGGACTAATGTCGTCTTGGCAGTGGAAATGTTCGGTGCTGGATAACTTGTCGTGGTGACCTCACTCTGCACTCCCCTCAGGGACGACTGCTATGCGGCCTCTGGGCTATTAGGCTGTAATTTAAGGTTTGTTTGGTCTGCAAGGGGTTACACTGGCAGGATTTTGACCAGGGTGTTGGTCCTTTTAGTCTTTGAGAAAAACAAAAAAAGAGAAAATCGTGACAGCAGTCGTGAGATTGTAGGTTATGTTCAGCAACAGGAGAGCCAGATGTTCCCATGGAAAAATGTATAAGCATTAAATCTTCAACCCCAAATACTCCCCAAGGTTGTAGCAATTAATATCAGCTTGTTTTGTTTTTTTATCAGCTTGGTTCCTCAGAGAGAAGAATCTCGGTGCACAGGCCGTCAGAAACTCTCTTGCCGTTATTTTATCACATTAGGGAGAAGAGCTGTGCAGTGATTGTGATACCTATGAAATGAGATATGGGTAGCAGGGCAAGAGAGAAACTGAAAACAAAACGTGATAAAGCGGTTGTCTTGACCATTTTAAGCCATCAAAAGTACATTTTTTGTCTGGTGCTTTATAAGTTATGTCGACTACAAACGGGGGAGTAGGGTTTGGTTTCGTCACTTAAGTGATTTATTTGTGTGAACTCTTGCTATGCGATGGATATACAGTAGCTACTGGAAAAAAAAATGTTTTTGAACAACGCCAGGCACGTTGTTGTATGTGAAAATTCTTAGGGAATTAATATTCGAGTTATTCAACATTAGCTTTCAGTTGGACAGACACTTCAAATTCACACACACATTCATACACTGATGGCGGAGGCTGCCATGCAAGGCGCCGGCCGCTCATCGGGAGCATTTCAGGGTTCGGTGTCTTGCTCAAGGGTCCTTCGGTGTGCAGCTCGGGGAGCCGTGGATTCGAACCAGCAGCCTTCCGATTACTGGACGACCGCTCCTTCAAGAAACATCATCTACAAGCCTTGTGATAGTTTCCCTTTTAGATCACACCGGCGTCCTTATCTAACTTTTTTGTCTGCTATTTCTTACGTGACTCATTTCTCACGCTCTACATAGTTCACTGAAATTGTTTGGCAAAGTGGAGTTCAAAATTACAGTTTGATGCACAGCAGATCGATGAGTTACAGTACTGTAGCGGTCTTGGCACTCGCAAACTGCACAAAATGTATCCAAAACAGTCTCGTTTCCACCCTCCTGTTAGCCTGGATTAATAGCACGTCTCTCTCTAAACACACAGCAACACTTAAGTCATTTTTTAGTCATTAGTGCACACTGAACTACAGGCGGACCTGTTATTCTCTCTCTTTGACACCTATTAAGACGTATTTAATGTCTCCCTCTGTTTATTCTTCCTACACTCCGCCTTCATTTGTCTTTGGCGTTCGCTTTGGTTACATGTTTTGATCCTTTAATCCACCACGACTCCCCGGGAAGCAGATTGCTGCAGACCTCCGGTTTATCATGTGACTCATAATCCAATCCGACAGATACAAAAGTTTGTTCATTGGGTTATTAATATCGATCTTCTCGTGCATCCTTCATTTGTCCATCTACAGACGGATTCCTGAGGTGTATCCCACAGTGCACTGCACAGTTGGAAAAGCAATTGTTCGTAATGATAGCGAGGATAAAAGACGACGGGGAAAACAAAGATGACCCCAGCATCGAAAGAGTGATTAATGTCTGAGCAATTACCTGTAGAGCGCAGAGTCAAGGAGCACTGGAAGACTTTATTGGGAGGGACTCGGCACTCTTTGATTAAATAGGATTTAGGTTTATGGCCACAGCAGATGGAGACACGGGGTCATCTGGTTTGTCTAAATAGTTGCATCCGCACGGCTGCGTCTGTGTGTACATGTGTTGTTCCGATGCGTTTCCAATCTGTCATGGATCGTGGCCAGGTAGGGAAGCATGGGACACCGGCCGAGACAGGCAGAGGGGATGATTCGCAAACAGAGGGAGCCAATAAAAGAGAGAGAGAGAGAGAGAGAGAGAGAGAGAGAGAGAGAGAGAGAGAGAGAGAGAGAGAGAGAGAGAGAGAAAAGCTGAGTTAACAGACGAATCATGTATTTCCCAGATCAAGAAGGATCCCATGGGTGATAATTGAAAAACCTCTCATGTCCGGCCAGAAAACAAAGACCTTTTGGATTCCAAGACCACAGAGGTTTGCGACTTTCTCCAAAAATAAATTACAAAGTATATCTTTTCGGAATAAAACCTTTGGAATATCGATATTATAATGTTCTGCTTCCATAATGATACCCTGCAGCCTTCCCGTCAGTTCTTCTCTAACTTTTACAGTTAAGGTCTCTCACCAGTGTTCTCTTTTTCTGTCCGGCCCACAAAACAGATGGAAGAAGCTGCGAGTTTATAGATATGTAGGTAATCTCGTCCAAATCATCAAACATTTGCTCATTTAGTAGCGCTCGGCTTCTTGGCCCTGAGTTTTGTCCTCTAAGGCTACCGCATCCTTCGAGGTCCTGATTTGAAGAATGGATGTTGGACGAGAAAGAGTGTAGTGAAGGAGCCAACCGTGGGATTGTTTTGTGGCCTACCCTTTCCAAAGATTCCGTGGGAGTTGGATATGCTTTTGCAAAAAATCAATCAGACACACGGAGCCGAACAGCAGCCGAATACACTTTTCGCTGTAATTACGGGGTTCCAGATCACTTGAATGGCCAATTATGCAAACGTTAACAGAATAAGGGACTTTGATACTGTCAAAGCTGCTAGGTAGGCGACTGGAGTGGTGTGTCATGATGGAAGGGTAAGGTCAGGGAGAGCTAGGGACAGACTGGTATACTAGACCGTCTCATTTAACAACGCTCAATAAGCCCACGCCTTGATAGACCGTGTTCTTCGAGGCATGCCTTCCCTGAATTGAGTCACAAGGAAAACGTGTTGGATTGATGTTAAGGAAGCCTTCAGACGACAGTAAGGGCTGAAAAATGTTTTCATTATTTTTTCATTTTGTTCCAAGATCAAAGATATGAAACTTAAGTGAGATGTGATGACTCAGAGGCAGAACTATCAACTATTTTTCTGTTCCATTAATGGCATTAATTTTCAATGCTAAAAGTTTCCCACATTCAAGAGTTCAGATGTGTTGTGCTGGTCGCTGATAATGCCTTAACCAGAAATGAGACGTGGGATACAGAGGTCTGTTCAGATCACTTTTTCTTTTTCTTTTTTCAACACCACTCCCCCCGATGTTTTGATCAACATGGCTGAATCAGCTGACATCACATGAAGCTATATGAGAGTTTGCTCAGCTGGATCCATAAAAGGCTTTTGGCAATGATCTGAAAAACACTGAAAAACAAACACAAAATGGCCAAATTCCTGAAGAAGAATACGTTTGCTCGCTCATTGTTGTTTCCCATAAAAATGGGGATTTTGAAAATGGAAACATGCATACAGCATAAAGGAGCAGAGTGCCTCATCACTCTAATGTAACTTAAATCAACTTTAACTGATCTTTAGCCACTTATAAGCAGCTAATCCCAACATTTTGGGTATTATCACCTCTAAGTACGCATTCAGCAGTTCTTCTTTCGGGCGTTGTAATTTTGCTGCAGGGACAGAAGAGCACTGCAGCGACCATGGACAGCATGTGTTTTCCCTGTGGCAAAGGCTGGGAATGGAGGAAATGCAGCTTAGGCATAATTAGAGGACACTTTTTCATGTTTACATAACAGAACTGCCAACTCGTCTCCAAAGCATGCAATTATAATACATAACGGCATTAAGATGAATGTCCTACCCCCCAAGAAGCCTTTTGGTTTCCATTTATTTCAATGTGGCGACTTGAAACCTGCTTCACATTCTGCGAGCTGCAAGGTTATGTTGTAAATATTGGATTCTTTTTTCTTTTCTTTTTTTTTTAAAGATATAGGAAAAGCCAAACTGCCTGTCTTGATTAAAATTAGTCATGTTAGGACATTTTGCTTTCATTTGAGATTCAATGAGACATTTATATAATACACACTGGCTATAAAAATAGCTTTAAAGGATGCATTGGGTTCAAAAGTCAACCTGGCTCTTTAAAGAATGTGTTTGAAGCGTTTTTAACAAGGCGCACATCCTTCATCTCCCCACTGGCACCGCAGCTGGCTTGGCACACAGGCGGCCTGTCTTATCGCCGGGTAAGAAACACACACGCTCTCTGGCGCATGCATGCAAGCTTTTGCAGAAATGTGTGTGTACACTTGGTGTGTGCAGGTTTTAAGGAGGGGACGATTTTGTGTCCACTGCTACACAGACTCTTTTCTAGCCTTTGCAGAAAAGCCCCAAGGTCTCCATCTCGGCTCCTCCTTCTTACTTAAAACAATTGTTCTGGTGTAAGTGCCCTCAAGCCTATTTAAGTGTTTGGCAGTAAACAATCCATTTAAGCCAGCGCAGAATAGTGATCCTAATATGGAGCTGTTTCACTCAGTGTTGATCCAGCAACGAGAGGAGAGGAGAGGAGGACTGAGCGGGCCGCCAGCGTGTTGATTAGCAGGGATCACTGTCCTCTGGCACTGTACAATTACACAGAATGCCCATTATGAAACTATTCCTGTGGGAGCTGTTTAGTGTCGGAGAGGCCGACTGGTTCATGTCGGCAACCATGTGGTAGAGAGTTTCCAGCCACAGAGGGAATCTTCACATCTTCATGAGTAAACATATGGATGTACTACAGTGCAAAACAGTTAAACAGAAATTTACCTCGGAAGAAACACCAGGAGCTCAAGCATGATTCATTAGAGGAAAGCCAAAGAGATCAAACGGCGCGAAAAAAAGAATTGCATGAATCCGTGTCTGACGTCTTGCGTTACAGCTGAGCTTTACAATTCGACCCCCGCTAGCTGGCTGTCTGGGTCGCTGTGGCAATGATATAGGCATCGGTCACTACGTACGCTGATGATGTGGCTTTCCAAGATGTGTAAGCATAAGGAACGGAGATCCAGTCCGCTCTACAAACAATCACCCCGTAAACCGTTGTTTTCTGCATTGTCTTCCATAACGCTCTGCTAGTAGCAGCATGAATTCAGACCTCAAGAACCCTGCCTTGAGAGAACAGGGCAAAAACCCTTTAAAGATCCTTATTTCCTTATTTACACTATATTTTATGTATGTAAAATAGTCAAAAAGTGGAGAAACAGCCTTTTCAAAGGGCAAAATGCATAAAACAACATAAACGTGCATAATTTCCAAGTCGAGGGCTTTAAAAACTTTAAAATGTACATATTGCTAGATTCGAAATTTCATTTGCTGCATGATGCATCAGTCTGGAGGCTGCTGTGTTAGTCGCTCAGGAGAGACGAGAAGGAAGAGAGTTGGTCATTTTTCTACACAATCAGTCATTGGTTGTTGTAGGCCCTAGGGCGGGCCTAGAAGAGCATTTCTGCTCAGATGAGCTGTCAATCAAACTGCTGCAATCTGAGGATCTCTGGTGTGGACAGGTGATGGCGTCTTTACAGAGTTAAGACCAATGGAAGCAATGAAAAAGCATCTGGGAACCATGAATGCTTGTACGAAATCCCTTGCATAAAATCTCTTAGATATTTCAGTCAGCACCAAAGCCGTGGGCTGAAATTGCTTTCATCAAAGCCATACAGCTAGCAGCGGTTAAAGGTTGCCGGACAGAATAAAACACTGTGGTTGGTTCGACCTGACGATCCTTGCACGACTCGTAAAGTGATGCCGTCCACATGATGGGCGGCACAAAACCCTGTGAAACCACAGGTTCCGCCTGCAACATTCCCGGTAACATGGTGGTTCAAGTCTCAATAGAAAAGGAGAGATCTTCCACTGAAACACCGATCAAAGGCAGATGTTGGAAGCGGATCAAGGCTATTTTGGAACAAACCTGCTAAGATCTCGAAGACGTCTGACCGGAGCCTGACACCACGCACACCCAGTCAGACACATACACACACACACACACACGGGGGTGTTTGTGGTGGTAGGTGACTTTGTCTCTGTGCCACCAAGGTGCCCAAACTCTCACTTCCTCCCTGTCCGTCAGGCTATTAGCAGCATATCCTGGAAGAAGTCTGTCGGTTTAACAGTGGGGACCAGTGCAGGGTTTCAGCCCTCCTACACGTGTGTGTGTGTGTGTGTGTGTGTTGTAACGCTAAACCAGACACAGGCTTGTGGCTCCTTTGAGAATTTACTTTGCTCAAAGTCTCTCTCCCTCCAACGTTTTCGGTGCGATCCAGCTGAGTGGGTGAAAAAACCAAGGGAGTGAGGGAGAGAGAGAGAGAGAGAGGCAGCTTGTAGAAGGCAGCAGTCAATCACTCAGCATAGGCAGCCAGAGAGAGAGAGAGGGAGAGGGAGAGAGAGAGAGAGAAAGAGAGAGAGAGAGAGAGAGAGAGAGAGAGAGAGAGAGAGGGGGAGAGAGTGCAAGAGATTGGAGAAGCAGCCAGTCGTTCGTCCCTCACTCTGAGGCTCGAAGTTTATAAGCAGCCAGGCAGATTTTCTTGGCTCAGATGCAGCGCTCATGACAGGATTAGGAGCCGGGGACACGGGACCAACCGGAGATCTGCAGGTCCAAGTGGACGAGCCCGAGCCAGATTCTCTGCCTGCACAGGTAGGACAGAAGCCCTCACATTTAACTTTAGTGCATCAGATGTCCCCGCTTACAAAAGGTTATTCAGCTGACAGCAAATCCCCAAATCCTTCCTGATACAATGCTGATCATGCAAGCAGAATTTTTGGCAAGCACTGTTCAAACCTCTGTTTAATTCTTGGTGATGAATTCCAGTTCCCTGAAGACTCAGAAAAAGAGCGCAGCATATTGTTTTAATCTTGATGTGAAATGGTTTTGTGGTTGCAGAATATGTAATAAAATCCATTTAAAGGATTATTCCTGCCTCTTTTGAATGTTTTGTGGAGATTTTAATAGAAGCATGACTCCCCCCTCTTTGTTTCTTAGACTACATGGGCATGCACTGATAGTGTCTGCACAGACAAAGCGTGAATTCTCCTCGGTCATGTTGAGAACTTAACATGTGGTAAAGAAACTGCTAACGTGATAGATACGAATGGACAGAGACGGTTGCACAACATGCAACATCGTATGGATCCGTTACATATTTGCTGCTGGGTTGGATTTAACTTCTTCTTTTCTTTTTTTTTTCTAACATCCATCCCACAAGTTGCGTGTTGGTCAAGGTCAGTGTTTGACGAATTGCTGAAGTAAGCGCTTCAGTTTATGGAAGGGTCATTGCACCCCGGCGTTGAGGTTGATTTCCTCTCAGCGGCATATAAATCATTCAGCGGGGAAAAACATTAAGTTGCCAGTTCTAGACGCTTGCTTGATGCTTTTGTTATGTAACCGGCCGGCAGTCCCATGCACCATAAGCTAAAAACGCGCTGACGGAGCTTAAGCACCACTTCTGCCAGAGTGAGGGGGTTAATTCACCCACTTGGACCCTCTTTGTACTATAGGGAACTCTAGATAGTCATCCCCATCAAATGACTCATGCTCAGTGATTCCATAGCCAAGAAATTCAATGGGCTTGTGAGACTTTGGTGTTGTCATCCAGGAGAACTCTTTTTCTCCAAAATTTAAGGGTTATATTACAAAAAAGGCTTAAAGAGGAAGTCGGAGCTGATTGCAGTTTATGTGCAGGTTTTACAAAGGAGAACTATTACTCTTTTTTTTTGTTTTCTTTTCTTTCCTTCAGTGGTTATAAAGGTTCATCTTCATGTAAAAGGTCTTGAAAGGGAAAAAAAAACAGAAGCCTGCGCTGACAGGAGCTCCTCTCTCCCGCATCGCACCTCTTGACGTCGCCATGTCACACATTTGCATAACTGTTGCCTATATTCACTGTGAAAGGGAAGCCAACTGGAAGCTGAAAACATGACATGGCCCGACTGGATACACAGTAAGCGGTGCTGGCTCAGGCATGTGTGAGCTGACCAATCAGAGAAGACTGGGAAATCCAGGAGGTGGGGCTTGAAGAGACAGGAGCTAAAACAGACAGAGGGGGAGTACAGTGCTGCAGGACTGGATGGTGTTTTTTGAGCATTAGAGCATGTCAGCCTATCCTAGTGGTACCCCAAAGTAAAACGATGAACCTGAGAGTGAGCATAGCATGCCTCCTTTAAGCACCCACTGTGTGTGTGCGTGTGAGCGCAGCTTTTATGTACATCTGCACATGCCGCCGTGTAACTCTCAGCGAAATTCCAGGCTCCCGCAGCGCAAAGCTTAGCAATGTGTGGTTTCACTCTGGAATCCTGTGCCCGCAAAAAAAAAAAAAAAAAGAGGGGAAGAGAAAAAAGCTCAACTTGCAAGTTTACTCTGATTACAGAGCAGGCGCGAGGGAGTCCCCCCCTTTTTTTTTTCCCTCCAATTTGTGATGTTTCAGCTCGCCGCACTTACGTTTAAATGGAACACGTTGTAGCAGGAGAAGTGTGCGTGATGGGTCTGTGGCATGTGTGTGTTTAAGGGTGCAGATGCATATGGCGGTGAAACAAAGCAATCGACATAGCCGGTCGGTGGGGAAGAGATTGTGTGTGTGTGTGTGTGTTATGTGTGTCTGTGTGATCTGTTAAACGTCTCAGGACAGCTGACTCCCCTGTTCTAATGAAGCCGTTGGAATACACATGATTTTCTTGAGAAAAGGAAGGAAAAGAAAACAGAGAGCACATGGGATTCTGATATAACAGATAAAGGAACATCTTCCTCAACTAAACCTGGCAACCTTTCGTCTTTACAGTAATCCCCTGTTGGACGTTGCTGTATGATGGAGCTGAGTGTTTTTTTCATAGTATGCAGTTTTTGAACATTATCATACACAACCAAGAAACATGCCAAGAACTCAGATGCCTGCATAACATCAGCTGAGAGCCGGCCAGTTCTCACACACACACACACACACACACACACACACACACACACACACACACACACACACACACACACACACACACGAGACTGACCTCTTTCTAGGAGTGTAGCTGCTATTCTTGTGGACTCCAGAGAACAGGAGAAAACTCATTTCTCAGGAGTATAAGGAACACACACAAAGGCATACATCTGGCAGCTGCAGACTCTGGATGTTCGAGGGGCAGGGGCAAAAAAAAATAAAAAACAGAGGGCCCCAGCTGTATGTGGTGGCGAACCATCATGCAGGGTCATGTTACATTACACCTGGAGGGCACTTTATCATGTTTATCTACCACGGGGGCGAACCAGAATCACTTTTTTATGTTTTTTCTTCACTGGAAATGCGCCCAAGATGGCACTTTTTTTTTTCTCCACTGGAGGGGCACTTTCACTGCATTTTTTTACCGAACATGGGAGCACCGTGGGGGGTTTCCCTCCCCGAGTGTCGCTCTGACCCCTGAAAAACCAGACGTTTTCTGTCTCTAAACTTGCCTCCGCTCCTCTGCAGAAATGTCTGGTTTCAATTAGGCTCTCAGGGATGGGTGAGGGCTCTCTCTCTCGCCTGGCTCTCGCTCTCTCTACATACACAGTATATGTTTGTCTGTGTCACAGCCTCGTCCTCTGGTTTTAGGGTTTGAGGTTGGACGATTTTCCTCCCTCTCCTCTTTACATTCTCATGGTTTGTGCTCTCATCCTTTCCTCGCATTCTTCTTCGTTCAAGCTGGTTTGCGGCTCGGTTGTAACGATCTGCAGACCTTTGGGCACACACGTAAAGGAAATCCAGCCCTAAGGCAACTAACTAAGGTCGGCCTACTGGGAGGTTGACTTGCAGAGAAAAGAAATACCTCATCTTCAAGCTTTCTCTATGTTTTTGCTTTTGCACTCACTGTTTTTTATGTAATGAGCTGCTTGACTGACCGACTGACTCTCCTCCAGTTTCCTGCCTCCCTGCCGACATATAGACCCGATGCATGCGGTGTGGATGGAGGCTGAATTTTCTGCATTTTTCTGCAGCTCATTCTTGTTTTTACAGCCTCTCCCGCTTGTTCACGCTTTCTCTCCGTAACACAGAGGCCCTTGTGTTTCTGAACTGTTTCCTCTTGAGGTCTGAACTCTTTTCCATCCCCAGTGGCCTGTCCAATATTATTGGAGCGTGGGGAGCCTCTACAGGCAGTCAGCACAGGTAAAGCATGTGCAGCCTCTAGGATTTATGGGTGAAAGGCTGTGGACACGCTTTCAAAGGTGCACAAGATTTTTAGTAGTTTTTGTATCATTTGCTTGTTACTCTGCCTGGTTGAGCTTGCGAGCTGTCATCTTCACATGTACCATTAAAGGTGCGTTATGTCGGAATTAGCCAACTGATGAATTCATCCTCAAATAGGGAGGCAACATATTACCAGAGTCAGTGCTGCTAACTGTAGCTGTTTTTAGTTAGTTCACTCAGTTAGCTGTGCTGCTAGCATACTGGACTGTGAATTTTCAAGAGAAAGGGGAGTGTTGGTGATCACACCGCTAGCACAGAAGCTTTGGACTGGGTTGGGCAAGGGCTAGCTGGCTGGCATGCTAACATTAGTAGATATCTAAGTACCACAGTATGTCATGAAGTCAAAACTGTTATTTCTTCACATTTTTTGTTTTAGTTTTTGAACGTTTTCAAATAAACTTGATGATGACATGATATTATATCACTTCATAAAGTTTGTATGACAAACATGTTAGCAAAGAAAAGCAACATTAGCATTTTTTCATGTTTCTGATAATTTGGTCAATTATAACTCTCCTTTTAGCTCCGTTTTGGTCTCCACCAATTCCAGAGAAGGGTACCTGGCTCTTTAGCTGCTTCAGTGCTTCGCCAGCTAGTTGCTAATTGTGTCTGTCTGCTCTTCCGTGCTAGGCAGGGACTGCGCACTCAGTTTGTTGGAGTATTTTCCCTTAAAAACAGCTGCCTGCTGCTGCTGCTGCTGCTGCCGGGAACAAGATGTGGTGAGAGCGAACCACAAAAGTAAAGTTCCAGGTGGTAAAACCAAAACAATGAGCTGGAAAGAAGAAAGAAGAAGGCCTTTTTTTGGATTAAGGGCAGCAGACTTCGAGACAAACGTGGCATTTTTTGACCATCCGGCCTGACCAGCTGGACCGCCCGAGGAGGAAAGTTGGGATAAGAACAATCAGAGGCTGTTGTGCCAACGCCCCGAGTCCAGTTTTTACACTAGATGTAGAGATGTGGAATGTGTGTTTACATAATTGATGCTCAAACGCAGTCGACAGTTGACGGACAGTGTTTAGCTTTGAATGTAAAGATTTTATCATCACCATCTTGCGGCCGCTGTTTACATTCACCCAGACGTAATTTTGAAAAAAACGCACTACACTACCTTTTTTTGCTATGGTATATACGTGTTTATGTATATACTGCATGGTAATATATATAAGTAACTGTACATATGTTCTATGTTTATGTAGCATGAGGAAGTTACAAACTTTAGTTTCCTTACGACAAATAAAACCCCTTGAACCCTGAAAAATGTTCAAATGCTCTGTTAGATGATTCTCTGTCATGACCAAGTGACCACTTTCACATTGACATAGTAATTTGATTCATGACTGATATAAAAATAATCATAAGTGCAGCTTTAAGCCAGGAACTCATTATGTTTTAGCCTGATGTTGTTACTTCCCGGCAGTGTTTGTGTTCTTTGGTGTTTGATTTTTGTGACCAACGTGAAAGGGATCCTGTTATTTTGTCCCACAAATGTAATCTGGGAATGTCCATTTTATTGTTATGGTGAGCTGCTGGCTCTTTCGCTGGCTGGTTATGGTTTGACAAATCTACTTGTGTGTTCCTGCCTTACCAGGAGCACTGCGGTATCACTCGAAACTAAACAAATCTCTCTCCTGTTTCCAGGGAAAATTTCCCTAAAGCTGACATCACGATATTTTAAATCCCCTTCAAGTTGACCTTCTGACATTAATCTTGCACTTCCGAATTTCCCCTCCGTCTTTTACTTTCTCCCTCTGGTTTCTTTTCAGTGCGAAACACTGGTTGAAAGTGCTTTTTTGAAACATGTGCGCTGCCTCCATCTGTATTTCTCTTACTCTCGCCGCCTCCTCCTGATGTAGGTGGGTTGTGATGATGTTAGAGGCCAACCTGTCTGTGTTTCCTCCAGTCTGATGGGACCAAATGACCCATTTGAGCCCACAGGCTATTCAAAAAACATACACAGACACACACACTCTCTCTCTCTTCTGTGTGTTGGTGTCTGTGTTTTTCTCCTCAGTTCACTGTCCCTGTATGGGCTCCTGCGATATGCATATTATAATATACTGTTTTATATGTGTGTGTGTGTGTGTGTGTGTGTGTGTGTGCCATGTGGAGACTTCCTCTGCTTCATTCACACACATTTGAACTTTGACTTTTGATTCTTTGGCTGAGTGATGTACTTCCTCTCAGCCATGTCACCCCTGAAGTCCTGCCAAACCATCTGGTTAAACTATATCTTCCATTTCATTATGCAGCGCTACCCTGAATTGTGTGTGTGTATGTACTATGTGGTGTGCTACTGTACATGATCTCACATTTACAGCCAATCATTGAGTGACAAGTGTAAGCGTTATAAGAAAGAAAGAGTTGTTTTAGTTTTTCGATAAAAAGGCACATTAGATCCGATCCAGCAGGAAGACATGAGATTCAGCTGGGATGAGTTTCGATCTAACACTCCCTGCACGCTGTTCCCCCAACACAGAATTCCAGAGAAACACCACAGATTTAGGTATTAGCATTCAGTGGTTTGTTTTGATTGAGAGCACGCTTGTGCCGAGCACTTGCTGTGCCTCACTTGTCAAAAAGTCTTGCTCAATAAACTGTTTTGGTTTGAAAAGCCATTCGAAAGATTTAAACGCAAACCAAATAATGTTTTTTTTTTCTTTCTCCATTTTCTCAGCAGTTTCATACACAATGATACGCCAAATATTTGCACGGCGCACGCTGTTCGCCGAATCTCGATCACAGCTGATGACGTAATCCTTCTCGCCCTGTTACATATATCTGAAGGCTTCACTGGCAGCGGCAGTCTGATTGTGGTTTCCCTGTAAAACCCACCTAATGTGAAAGTGCTGAAAACTGAGCCAGGAAAGTTAGCAAAAAATAAAATGTGTCATAATCGGCACCCAATATAAAACCCAAACAACATATTGTTAACAGACTGACCCTGAGGCCTTCAAACTGCACTCTTGTTAGCATGCAGGACCTTCACTAAACTGTGAGCAAATTGATAAAACTGTCAGACATTTATGGCACTATGCAATGTGCTTAAGAGGATTATGAGATCATGTCTTTAAAAAAGAGACTTTATTTGGATTTCAGACTATGATAACATTTAAGTGAAACTCTCGCCAAAATGCAACCAAGGCTTTATTTGTGATTGAATATGAGTCAAACTTTCAGGTAAATGCATAATTATGACGAAAGAGGCACTTTAATTTTTCGTATTTTCGTTTTCGGGCACGTTAATTTTGAACGGGAGTGCTAGGGGCATGGATACGATGGCATCAAAATCACTATTTTTAGAACACTAAGAAGGCTCGACACAACATGAAACTTTGCTCGTAGCATCACCAGGGTCTCTACTCATGAACACGAGCATTGAGAACATTGTTTGTGTACACAGAGTTTACGAAAAAGAAGGTTTTTGAACTACTCACGTTAGCTGCTGCATCTCTGGCGCGCGGCCGTCATGGCAGGCAAAAAGCATAGTTCCATATGAATGCACGGATAAATCATTGTTTTGTCGTTAGCGAAAAGCAAGATTGACGTCCACGTTGAAAAGGGAGTCTCATATTACAAACAATACTACAATCAGCAGCCGGAAAAGTCACGTGACATCTCACGTGAATAGTTGTTGCCGGACGCCAGTATACTACTGGTGACCTAAGAGACCTAAGCTTGAGGAGCGTCCCACCATTACTCTCCTTCCTGATGGTCGCACTCGTGGATCGACACTTTTTGCCTGCCATGACGACCGCGTGCCGGAGATGCAGCAGCTAACTTGAGTAGTTCAAAAACCTTCTTTTCCATAAACTCTGTGTACACAAACAAAGTTCTCAATGCTCGTGTTCATGAGTAGACCCCCGGTGATGCTATGAGCAAAGTTTCATTTTGTGTCGAGCCTTCTTAGTGTTCTAAAAATAGCGATTTTGATGTCATCGTATCCATGCCCTTAGCACTTCCTTTCAAAATGAACGTGCCTGAAAACGAAAATACGTTAAATCTTAAAAGTGCCCCTTTCGTCATAATTATGCATTTACCCGAAGGTTTGACTCATATTCAATCACAAATAAAGCCTAGGTTGCATTTTGGCGAGAGTTTCACTTTAACCAAATGATGCCCTGTCTCACTTGCATGTAGAGCTTTAGAAATATGTCACGTTGGCTAACAACTTTAAATTATGAAACTATGCTTGTGAACATGTTAAAGCGGAAACAGACAACTTTTCAAATTCACCGATCCTGGTATTTCCCTTTGGTATTACTGCTGGCGCCGCTGTCACAAAGACAGCATTAGCAACGTAGCTACTGCTAGCAGCCGGGCTACTGTCCATAACAAAAAGCAACCCTAAATTTTCCAATTTGACCTAGAAATCTCAGTGCTATGGGCACTGGTAAAATAAAAAGTGCTTAAAACGTTTTCATGACTTTGCGCCACCATAAAATAGACATCTAGAACAGACAAAATCTAATAACAATATACCAGAAAGACTTTGGCCAGACTGAAGCCATCATATTTAAGTGGTTACAAACAAATCAAATGCAAAAGAGCAATTTGATTGTCACAGCTGCATACAATTAATGATAATTGAGTATGATCCATTGAATCAGAGGTTTCCTAACATGCCACTGTCTTCCAGAAGTTGCATGCACATGGCAAAAGCCTTAGACTCTCCTCCCAGGCTTATTTTGCCATGGTCCAAAATGCAAAACATGTTGTTACCACATTTCACAACCACACCAAACTTCATTCTGGTTCAGTGCAGATGACAACAGCACCAAATTAGAGTCTGCCTGAGATTTAGAGCAATATCCTCGGAGAAGTGACTGACTGAAACTCTGAAGGGCTTTGTGCTTGATGTCTAAAAAACAGATTTTATTTGAGACTTTTTTGGCTAAGCACAGACTGACCAGGCGGAACTGGGGTGGGAAATAATGCTAGACTAGAAGAGCTAATTCGGGGCTGGTATGGGCATGGTCTGAGCCACAGGGACCGGATTGGCTCGAGTGGGTTTGTTATGGTCCCAGCTGGAATGTGTCTTGGATATTGCAGGCTGACCGTAACTATAGTTGTCTAAGACGGGCTGGACTGTTCTTCCTGAACAGCTGTGATGTGGAAAAGATCTTAGCCTTACTGGTCCAATTGGTCCAAGGGGAAATAAATAGAAAATGTTATTTAATTTAGTTTTTGCAGTTCAAATAAATAGTCTCATTATGTTCTGTTTATACAAATACAATGTCATGACATGTAAAATATACAAGCCTGTATCATTGTAGCATTTTTTTTTAAAGTATTTAAATGACAAGCTATATTTACTTAACCTTAGAGAGAGGTGACAAAGAAAAGGACTGAATGTAAATGTAACAGTGTTCGTTTACCAAAAAATATACAGGGCACCTTTAATCCAACAATTACAGGTGGAAACCAGAGGGAACGTTGGTATTGACAAACAAGACAGGCTTTGTCAGTTATGTTGCTATGTTGACGTACAAGGTACAGAATGAATTATGTTGTTCTATATTTCATGATAAAAGAAAGGTTATTTAAGGTACAATATATAAGAATTGGCCACCTACGGAAGGTCACTTGAGACAAATAGGGGGCAATGCATCAGCAGATCAACTGCTTATTGCAGATAACTGAATATACAGTTAGCTAGTTAGCTCAGTTAGCCCTGCTGCTAGTGATCCAGACTGGAAGCTTGGAGTTGTATCATGAGACAGGAGCGGGTTAGCAATGCTAACATCGGTGGACATTTCTGACATCAAACCTGTTGTTTCTTCACATTCTGTTGATCATTTCTATTAATTGTTCAACCAAAATGTCTTATATATTGTTACTTTAAGTAGAAACAGATACATAGACGTAGTATGTTTTGGAAGGATAATGTTCATCCCTCCAAAATAGAGCTGAGGAAACTTGGAGAATCGATGTTGTATGAGTAGTGAAGCTGTTCTGGAGGTTTGAGATGGCCAGGTGGTGAACTATGTCGGTTTTTCCATTCATTTGTCACCGGAACAGTCCTCATATCTAAATCGTGCGTTTTGGAGGATGTGGCTAATCTGTACTGGAGAGTGCGTTCACTCGGACCCAAACTTTTAATTCTTGCAAAACGTTAGTGCAACGTTTTCACCCGCTGAGCTGCACAGGGCTCCTGGTACAGCTCACAGATCACAGTGCCTTAGCTGTATTCAAACCACATGGACCAGACCAAGTGACTTAACCTGAAAGCAGAGAGTGGAAGTGTCTGTGCCTGCTCAAGACCCGTCTCCATGCTTTCCACCTTGGTGCAGTCTGGTCCGGTGTTTGGACTGGCGCGCGTCTCACCTTGTGTTGAAACATGTCTCTCATCAGCTGCACAATCAAGCAACACGGACACAAGAACATGTGTTTGCAGTTGATGTACAGTACTCACACACATACACATATACAGATCTACAAGGGCTTATATATAAAGACAGACACGTACACACACACACATACACACAAGTAACAAGTAATAGCTCATTAGAAGTGTATTACTGCCTGCGACGGCTGCAGTGATGGAAATCGACCTTTAATGCTCACTCCATTTGAGGTGATTGACAGTCGAACAGTCAAAGAGCTCGCAGCGGACTGGAAAGTGAGTCCCCAGATACATTCTCAGCTGTTTTCTGTCTGCCAGCTAACATGCCCAGTCTGTTATTCACAATGGAACGACACCATCTGCATTGACATGCTTGTTCCACTGGAACACTGTAAGGGGGCTGCGGTTTTTGTACAGTTGGACTGAGTCAGCATGCACATGTCAGTCGGTATGAGCGCGTACGGTGTCTTGGCAGACCGGCGGGCCTTGCCTTTTAGTCTCCCAATCACACAAGGGAACCCATGACTCACCTATTTTTTTTCTTCTCTTCTTAACATAAAACAGGAGCTCACGCCCACACATGAAGGCATATTCACATGGACAGCGAGCAGAGAGCGAGTGGCTATGTGGCAAAACAATTGCAATTACCATCATTATTAAGACGGTGGGTTCACGGTTTGGCAAAAGAGGAAGGAGTAGTCAGACAGTGGTTTCAGAGCTATAATTATGAGGAGATAGACGCCCCTCTCATATCCATCTGTTAAATATGAAGCTACCACTAGCAGCCAGCTAGCTTAGCATAGAAAATTGGGAAACAGCTAGCCTGCTCTGTTGAATATTAACTAAATCAGCCTTTCAGCAAATATGAACATTAATAAAGTCACATCCTTTGGACTGTCCTCTACAGAGAAATCTACAGTCCAGCAACATTAAACAAGTCGTCCACAGGCTTGTATAGGCAACGGAGAGAGACAGAGAAGGTCTCATTTTCACGTCACGGTATAATCTGCTCACATATGGCCAATAAAAAAAGTGATTAATAGGTGTAAATGCCTACAAATTGTTACAGAGCCCATTTATTATAGCAGCGGGAGACTAGATGACACTTATATGAGTCATTTTTTGAATGGTCATATAGGCTGAGCGGGGCTGGTTTAAATTCAGATGAAAAGCACATACAGGACATGTTAAATGTAGGCCTAACATCTGACATGTGACATCATGCACTTCAGATGTACTTTTGTGCAGACAGAGGACAGACATCCTGCAACTGGATGGAAAAAGTGAACAATAAGACCAGAATAAACATGGACACAGAGAAATGTTACATGAAGACACAGAAAAAAAAAAGACAGGGAAAGACAGCATGCGGCTCTGTTTAGCTGAAGGTAGAAAACATTCATGGGGTATCCCGGAAAGAAAACCACACTTTACTCCTCTGACCACATTTTAACCCATAACATGTTAACACGTAACAAATGTCTCTTTCTTTCCCTTCAGAACCCCTTTTCCTGTTTCCTCTCTCCCCGCTTTCCTCTCGCTCTTCCGCTCCGCTAATTCTTTCAGCATGTGCCCTGTTACCTTGTAAGTCTGCAGTGTGTCTGCAAATTTCACCGGGACAATTCCCTCTACATTTTATTGCATCTGTGAATACAAATGTTATGTTATTAAAATGATTTTTACAGCGCTCTTTTGTCCACTCCACCCTAAATCTGTGTGCGAAACTGTCTATTCATGTTTTATGCCTTTATTATTTCTGTTTCTGACCAATGCACACATTTGTTTACACCTATACTGTACATGTTGCTTGAAAATGTTCAAATGTTAATGTTTTATGTCCCATTAAAGGGTTAAACACAATTGCACACTGCCCTTAAATGCTGGAATTTTTTGCATTTTCTCACGTGTGTTGTTACTTTAACTCTCGTGCTACTTATTGTTGCTATGTTGTTGTCAAACCAGTTGGCAACTTAACATTTCTTTGGGTTCAGTTTTCAATTTTATTTTGCGACAACACTTTTGCGACAACAAAAACCACCTGCATAGGGTCTGGAAACGATCATGTTTTGGCTGATCTGGACTTATTGCCACAAAGGCATCTAGAAAATGTTCCGACAATCTCCCGAAACACAACCGGTGGTTTCACTCCTACAAATATGGAATGGTGATTCGCTCGCATCTCTCAGGAAAATGAACTGAAGGTGAATTTCACTTGGCTTCGTGTCGTGCATTGTTCAATTAGTCTGTTAGCGGTGTGGATCGGCAGCCAGTGGACTTTGTTGGCAGGTTAAATGCCCCTTGAAATACCTCTATAATTTAATCAACATTCAAAGCCTGAAATGAGAAGCGAATAATGAACCTCTAGACAATTTGCGTGTCATCGTTAGTTAGAGTGGAATTTCGGTCACGGCTGATTAATCTCCTACAAAAACATAAGTGTCAGCTAAATGGCCAAATTGTGCATCAATTTGTTTGGACTGCCCGATGAAGACCTTTGAAAATTCACCTCTCCCTGTCTTTCTTCCTGTTTTTCTCTTCTGACACACAGCTGTGACCGGCCTCCTGTGTCCAACAGAGAACAGTCTTCTGAGGTTGACCTGATTAGCAAGAGGCCTCCCATTCCTCTCCTCTCCTCTCCTCTGCCACCATGCGTCTCCTCGCCACCCTCCTCCTGTTGCTGCTGCTGCGGTCAGCTGAGCCCCGGAGAGGCCCTCGGTCAGGGGCTGAGGCGAGGGGAGCCGGGGGCCGTGTCCGGGGCAGAGGCAGGGCCGCGGTGACGAGACGTCAGACACAGGAGTGCAAGGAGTACATGGAGGCTGGAGAGAAGTACCTGGACTGCCAGGACAGGCAGTTGACCACCGTGATGCAGGACTGGCCCAAAGATATTCACCACCTGCTGCTGGCGAGAAATAGGTTTCAGGTATTCACACTTGATTTACACTTGCAAAAAGACCAGTTATGAGACACAGAAAATATAATAAACGGATTGTGGGAATGTCTTCCAGTTTTGTGTAACCCATGCATTCCTGTGAGCTAGTGTCTAACCGCTCTTACCCTGAGCCCCTACTCCTCTACCCAGCCAGCTGGTTGATACCCCAATCATTTGTGCACCATTTGTTTGAGGCCTCCGAATAATGAGGACATAGTAATTAAGGTTTACTTTCCCCCTTTAAAGTTTAAAGAGCCACACTCATGAATGAATGAGCAAGGAGGGAAAGAATGAAGTGGATTTTGTTTTATTTTTAGCTGTTTCTTTAGACCTGATGGATTTAGCATAGAATTATGTAACATTCATCCCTGTGTCACACGGGTAATCTGCAATTTCTACAATCTCTCTACAGGCTACTTTTATATTGACAATCTTGATTTTTTGGGCTATTGTCTTACCTCCTCTGGTTCAATCTCACCGCCCTCGCAAGCTCTTACTTGTGATAAAACTAAAACTATGAAACCTTTAGGTGCACCTGACTAGCACAAACATGGCTAGCAACTAGCTGGTGAACACAGTGAAACATTTGACAGCTAAAGAGCTAAATGATCACCCAAAGAGTAAACGGAGACAAAGATATAATCAGAGTGACATTGGGCAGGTCTTTTTGGAAGTTTTTTGTATATTTGGTTTTCAGAATTATGGGTCGCTGGAATGGTGTTTTTCAGTAGTAAATTCATGCAGTGTGGTGGCGAGACTTGTGAATGATAAACTAAAGAATTCAATCAACTAACCATCATTTCGTATCCCCCTTTAGGTTTTGAGGGACAACATGTTTTCCCAGTTCACCCAGCTGAAGAGCCTGGACCTCCAGCAGAACGACATCTCCATGGTCGAGGACGGAGCGTTCAGCGGCCTCTCCCAGCTCACCACCCTGCTCCTCCAGCACAACGGACTGAGAACAGCCACCGAGGAGGTCCTCCTCCCTCTGCCCCGCCTTACCTACCTCCGTCTCTATGACAACCCCTGGGACTGCCTCTGCCCATTGGACAGCTTGATCAGGACCCTGCAGGTGCCTAGCAATCGCAACCTGGGCAACTATGCCAAGTGTGCGGAACCCGAGTCGCTGAGGGGCCAAAAGCTGAAGATGCTGAGAGTGGAGTCGTTGTGTGTGGACAGGAGGCCAGAGAGCGGAGGTGGGGGAACAAGGCCTCCACCAATCAAAGCGAAGCCTGAGATCACGTTTCTGTGCCATACCTACATGTTCCCCAGACCTCTGTTGGACTGCAGCAGCAAAGGTGAGACTGTCTATCTTGTCTGATGGTTATATTAACCTACTGAGACCTTAAGTGCAGATGAGTAATGACTGATGAGACACAACCCTTCTTGCGAGTGATGAGATTGGTATTAAGGCCGTAACCAATGATTATTTCCATTATTGATTAATGCGGGGATGGTTTCAACATTAGCCGAATAATCGTTTAGTCTGAGAAACGCTCATTTCGATTTTCAAGAACTCAAAGCAACATCTCCAGATTGCCTCTTTTGTTGAACCAATAGTTGAAACCCCCAGACACAACAATTACCTTCTTCCTAAAAGAGTTCAGATCGGCTCCCTATAAACCTCTTTTTCGTCTGTCGGTGGGCACGAATTCCTCCCAGGAACATGAAGGCAATCTGACCATGTTCTGTCCTTTGTTGTTGGTAATTGTGGCAGGAACGATCCAGTTGTTCTTGTCACGGTGGCACCAACAATAATACAATGCTAGCTGGGCACTTTTTCTACTGAAAAATGTATTAGTTATGACAACAATATACTCATCAACACGGGAACATGTAGCGTGAGGTTTGGTTACAGCGCTGATGACTCGTGAGACGTTTTCTGCCAATGGTATTGTGGTGTGGCAAGTGGTGTGATTGCCACAGGAAGAGAGAGACGACAGCAGGGATCAGAGCTAAGCTAACCCATCTTGGAGCTAATGCTAATCCTCCGCCCTGCCTTCTTTTGGCTAATATCCGGTCACAGGAAATAAAATGGATGAAATAAGACTCAGGTTCACTTAGCAGCAGGAAATCATTGGCCACATCTTCACAGAGACCTGGCTACATCACAACATCCCGGATCAAGCCATTGCACTGAATGGGCATTTGTTGCGAGTGCTGGGTCAAAGCGCTCGTGCACTGATAGAAAATAAACGCTCCATGTCCCTTTTAGTTGACATTGGCTAACATTATGGACAATCTGCGATCGCACTCTTAGAAAGGATGCTGGGTGCAACCTTTTTTCTCTAGGTGGCTGCATGCTGCCAGATACACGCTTTCCTCATTGGGAACAACTGAAAAACACATCCTGGTGGCGGACTCTGTGTTTACGTCAATGATGCTTGGTGCTCAAATGCAGTCGGAGTGGACGCACATAGATGTTAACCAGATGTCGAGTTTTTTAAATGTTAACATGTCGACCAGAGTATCTGCCCAGAGAATTCCCCGGTGTGTTTGTTGTTTCTATGCACATTCCTGCGGATGCAAAATCATAAAATGCACCCCAGGAGTTGTATGAGGCCATCAGTAGTGACATGACAAAAACAACCAGATGGCGTTTTTATTGAAGCTGGTGATTTTAATCAAATGAATATTCCTGGCAGCTACAAAGCCCTCCCACAGTCTTGTTTTGGTCATTCAGAACATATTTACTTTTTTTTCTGCTCACTTACTTCCAGCTGATAAAAAAAGGGTCAAACTGTTTAAGTGTGGACAGATGAGGCCACACCATTCCTTCAGGACAAATTTGAGTGCATAGACTGGCAGATGTTCAGACCTGCTGCTGTCCAAGATAACAAGATCAATCTTGAGGATCTTCGGTGACATCACATATCAGCAAACGTGTTGATGATGTGGTGATCACAAAGACCATGAAATTGTTTCCCACGAGAAAGCCCTGATGAATGAAATGGTGAGGGCTCTATTCAGAGCCAACAGAGCTGCCTTTCAGTCAGATGACAAAGAAGCATTCAACACAGCACAACATGCAAGGACAGGAGGGCTCAGCAGCAGGTGATTAAAACTTGCATTGGTACCCATCTACCGAACACTGGTGATAACAGTGATGTGAGGTGTCTGGACAGAGATCAGAGGATTCTTTAAGACCCCAAAACACCAAAGTCAGCTACAGTCTGTTCACCCTGTGACCCTCTGGCAAGAGATACAGAAGTATCTGCTGCCGTCCACCCAGACTACGGAGCACCAGGATTAGTCGGACTTATACAATCTACACGTGACCCTATCTCACAATGTAGAGTTGGAAATACATTCTTGATCCGTCCTTTTATCCAGATGCGGACCTGAAGATAACGGGGTCTACTCTGGGCCGATACCCATCCTCCATCAAAGTTTGGTGGCAATCCATACAGTAATTTTGTTCAATCCTGCTGGCAAACCAACCAGCCAACCAAAAGGGTCAACTTGACTCTAACTGCATCTGAGTGGTGGCATAAACACACCCAGAGAATCACTTTATTTTTCCTGCATTAGAAGGTGTTCATTTGCAGCCAAACTAGAGTGAAACGGACCAATGTTTTTGTGCCGTTAGCTGTGACCTTTCTACTTATTCGATGGTTATCGTGTGTGGCGAAAAATAATTTTCCTGGCGGATATATCGAAAACAAATAGACTGTAGCCCTGGCTTAGGAGTACCTTGTATAAAAAGGTACATTTGTAGAGTTTGAGTCTCGCTTGCTTGAAATTGGGCACAAGTTTGATGTCTCGTGTTTTGGTTACAACCAGGCTGAGCAAGCAGAGCTGTGTTTGTTTTATTAAGCCTACCACATGAGGCATTTGAATCTCATTAATGGGGAAGGGGGGCAGGCTCTGGGCTTGTCATGGGCTTTTTACTATTAAGTGGCAGCTTTTAGTTTAAGGTTAGGTTGTGTTAGGTTGGCATTTTGATGAGCCAGATTGCTGCGCGCTTGTGTTCTTGGGTAGAGTTCAGCACACGCCGCACCATCTCTTTTGTATCGCATTCTAATCTGAATCATGCATTCGCAGATTTTCTTTTTGGTTCTCAGAGTCATTTTAGAAGCCGCTAATAACCCCCAGCACCTCAATCTGCTTTTGTTTTCAGTGTGGGTAACTTTGTCTCAGCTCTTCCAAGTTTCTCTCAGCTCCTCCAGTTTTCACATCTGGTTTTCTCTCTCCGTGTTAAAAAAAAAAAATGCCACTATGGAGGGCTGCTATCACAGAGACTGTAATTTCTCGAGTGCTCTATAAAAAAAATAAAAAATGTTTTGCATCAGCATTGCTTTCAAAGACAGACTAGAGGCAGAGATGACAATTGCTGAGTTTGCATGGACAGATGTGGGCCCTTTAATCCGGCTCGCTCTCTCATCTTCTCCATTTTCCTCTCCCCTTTTATCGCTCTCCTCTTCAAAGCTCCGAGACACGACTCCTCTGACGCCCAAAGAGCATCTGTTGTCAACAGAAAGATTGTGCACTGTGCCAGCGTTTCATACCCAAGAGCAATTGAATGCGTCTATAAACGGGCAGCTTATGCCCCCTCGCAGAAAGCAATCTTTCACAGAGCACAGACAAGCCAAAACCACACAATGCAGCATCTGTGTCATGTAAATGCTTGAGGAGCCTTTTTGCATATTTTCCAGATTTTTTCCTCTACAGTAGGGCTTTTGAATCGATTCATTATCTGAACCACTGTTCTGTTTTTTGTGCCCGGTAATAACTCTCTGCATCCTGCCTCCTTCTAAACCATGCCCCACCATGAAAGCGCTATGCGATGTGTAAATCTCCCATAATATACTACAGCTGTTGTCCATGACATTCGATACATGGTTTCTGTTGTTTTGATCTGTGAGGACGTGCGCCTAGTCGCACCGTAAGCTGATACCAGTCTTTTTTTAAAAAATGTTTTGAATCCAGTGGATTTCAACAGCCTTTGTGACATCGCACTATGTCACCATGTCGCACATTTGCATTATTTATGCCTAGAGGCTAGTTTGGCTTGTAAGAATTGATTTAGCACAGCTGCTCTGTTGTTGTTACCAGTGCTGGGTCAGGCATGTGTGAGCTGACCAATCAGAGGAGACTGAGTATTTGGGAGGGGGGGACCTTAAATAGACAGGAGCTAAAACAGAGCGTTTTTAGACAGGGTGAATACAGAGCTGCAGCACTGGACAGTGTGTTTGTTTTATGATCGTTAAACGATGTAAACCTATTGTGGTATTAACTCAAAATAAAGTTATGAATTTGAAAATGTCTATAATATGTCTAGGCAACACTGTTTACATCTCTTTAGTTTCTAGCTCCCTTTTGCTTTCTTCTTCTTCTTTGCCTTTTGTTGTCACATCGCCACACTTCTCTGCGCATTTAGACACAGTTAGACTATAACCCCTTTGAGTAACTTGATCATCAGAATGACGATAGTCAGAGTGATTAAACTTAAGTGCAACTAAACTGTGAACAGGGTGAACATGAGCATGTGGAGGTGGACCCAACATGGGGAATGGTTCACATGGGACTGGAAATGCAAGAAAGAAGAAAATCCAAATGGAAACATACTCCGATCTCTGTGCCTCCAAAGTCCAAACCCTGCATTTTCCTCTTGTGTATCTCTTTCTCCCTGTTTTTCTCCCCCGTCTCCATGTCTCCCTCAGTCTGGTCTGAAGGCTGTTTCTCTGAGGTGAACCACAGCAGATTTCAGGCTCCACATCAGTCTCACTGGAGCTCCATGCCATACAGAGCGGTTGGAGTTAATATGGAAGTTCTTAAGGCTGACTTTTTCAAAAATGGGACGTGGACTTGAGATTTACTCTGTGGTAACATCAAGACGTGTCTTCAAATAAGGCCACTTCTGTTTGAGTTCATTGTGTACAATGGACACATTGTTGATTCACTGCAACTCGCATGTATCCTGCAATCATGGTGGTGAAGCAATTTTTCACTCGATTACTCTGTTATTATCTAATATCTTTAAAATGCGGATTTGATTATTTCCAGTCTTTTAATGAAAGAGTCTAATTTCAGCAGGTTTTCCACTGACAAACAATTGAAGATGCACGCACCCTAAAAACATGGCCGCCATGGCATTCATATATTTTCAGTAGCCTATACAGACATGAAGTAAAACTTGGAGGAAATCAAACACATATTTGTGGTATTTACACGCCACAGATGTATTTATTTAATTTGTGAGCAACCATGTTAGCTGTAATATCAAACATTAATGTAACCATTTAATGTATAGTACAAGATAGGCTATTCGTCCGTCGGCCCTGGCTAGCTAACACGCCACACGCAATTCCTGTTAGAAATTGAAGCTAATGGGCAACATAACACTAACCTAGACTACGTAAAGTTAGCTCTAAAAGTCATGAGAAATTACCCATGTGTGTCCCAAACCACAAACAAGGCTTAAAAGCACAGAAGCTCTGCTAAAAAAAATAAATAAGAAAAAAAGGTAAAGAAAAGGAAGATAAAAAAGTATTGTTCTCATAAAAAGGTAAAGATAGCTTGAAAAAAAAGGTATAACTTAGCATTAAAAGAAGAAGTGTTAGTATAAAAAAGTGACGTCAGCTCAACAAGGTAACGCTGTCTTTTAAAAAGTAGGCTAAGAGTAGCGTAAAAGAGGAATTTTACCATGAAAAAGTGGTGTTAACATTAGCATTTTAAAACAATAGCGTTAAAATAACATAACATAAATGACATTAAGAGCTAAAGCCTTCTTCTCACACATTACATGAGCACAAAATTGATCTCCCTATGAGCTTTTAGTCATTCCAGTTGGTGTTTTTTCCCCCACGCATGTCATGGTGTTGCTCAGAAACCCGTCCACACGGCAGTATTGACTGTGTTGGCCTAGTTCTAGACTGCCTTCAGGACACATAAGGTCAAGAAATCATTGGTTTCAGAAGTAACATAAATCCTTCATATAAACTTCAGGCCATTCGGGTAGGTGACTCATGTTTATGGCGACTTGGCCGCTTCCCAGTCACACACGCCCACACGCACAGGCCTATATTATGTCAGACTCTCCCAGGACTGCCTGGATCGGGCGGCAGGCATTTAGTCAGCAGAAAAAATGAATCTTCCAAAAAGCCATTTGAGTGTGAGGCAGAGGTAGAGAGCATGAATGAGAGAGAGAGGACGGTATCAAGCATCACTCTCTACTAACAGCAGGATTAAGAGGCGCCAGCAGGTTTCCTGCAGTAGTTTGTAGGTCCCCTCTACAGTCGGAGCTGTGCAGCTGTTATGAAACTGAACTGATGTTTAACTTTCAGGGTTTTTAGGAGTTTCCCGAAGACTTTTTTTTTCATGCTGAGGTGAAAAGGTCACCGAAACATTGTGAGAACAGGCCATGGGAAACAAAAAATACCACCTAAACCAATTGTTTTGTTATTGCAGGCACGCTGGCAGTTGCATCCACTGTTTAGTGGTCATGATTTGGATGGATGCGCTGTGGATGACAGGAGGCTGATTATATTTTGATTACTTCTTTATTTTGTTATTCCCAAGATGCAATTGTCATGGTGACACAGGAAAAAGAAGCACAATTACATCAGTCGCAAGACATAGTCTGGATCAGATGTATTCATCAAGACTGGAAAAACAAGACTGTAGAGTTTTTATTTGTTTGTCTTAAAAAAACTTCTTATACAGCGACTTAGGGTAGACAACACTGATTATACATTTTAAAGTCTGCTTACAGGTTAAAGGGCTTGCTCCTGCAGATGTAAAACATATAATTGTACAAAGCCTTTCGTGGCTCTGGAGAGAGCTGCAAAAAGTCTGATGAGGAGATTTCTGTTCTCTGGCTAAAGGCTGAAGATCTGAAAATGATTCAAATCTAGAGCCATTATAAAGCCGTGAGCTTACCTGAGCCCGCAGCCCCCAAACCTTGAACAAGGAGCACGGCTTAAAAGCACAGAAGCTCTGCTGATGCAAGGTTGGCTTTAAAGAAAGTAACACCAGCTTGAGAAAAGTAACAATAGAATTCAAAAACTGTTACACTCTGTGGTAGGTTGTCAGACCCATAAGCGGACACGAGGCAGGATCAGAAGAGCAAGGTTATTTATTGGACTGAACACGGTTATTGCAGTTGAAGGCAGTAAGCTGCTGGGTTGCTGGAAACGGAGACACCAGTAGGGTGGGATTGCAGGGGGCAACTGGAGACAGAACAAAGCAGAATCAGGTCTTGAAGGAAAAACATACAAAACTCTAGCAAAGCTCTAGAAGCCGACCTGGGTTGAGCCATACACCATGTCTGACTGGCAAAATCACCCGGCAGCAGGTCACGTGGAGAGCGGGGCTTATCAGCAGGCGCTGATTGCCAACCTGCTGCAGGTGCATCAGCATCTCCAGTGAGGGAAAACACTCCACCCAGCCTCCGCCCAGTGCACCTCTGCAGGCAAAGACACAAATCTCACCCACAGAATATGGGATCATGACAAGGGGCTGCACGATACTGGAAAAAAAAACTGCTTGGTTTCCTGCTATATATATACATATATATATATATATATATATATATACATATACATATATATATATATATATATATATATATATATATATATATATATATATATATATATATATATATATATATATATATATATATATATATATATATATATATATATATAGCCACATGAAAGAAATTTAGAACATTTTCAACAGATAACTTGAATATCTCTATCTCAAAATCATTACACACTGGAAAGTCTGACCAGTAGTGGGCAATGTAGACGCCGCCATGTTTTTACAAATAATACTATATAATGCACAAAACGCACATAATACCCTTGTTTACTTTCAAAGGACGCAAAGTAGTCAAGAAAAGCAGTCCAATACAGGAACCTGCTACACTCTGTTGTGTTCTGTTGTTGGTGTGGAATAAAGCAGGCAATAAACATCTTTGAAAAATGTAGCATGATTTAAACCCCTCAAGACCATAATTTCAAGGGAGCATATGACTGCTAGCACTAATCTGGTCGTTGTAACAGTGACACCCTATAAACAGAATCTTCAGCGTGTTTAGGAAAGGCGTCACCTCTGCCTCTATATCTTCTGTCTAAATGATGACAGAGAGTACAGTCACAGCATAACGTAAAGCCAAGACATAAGCTGCATTGCAAAAATTCGGAGCCTAGCACCAGAGGCGGACATTGTAGAGGATGTCGACGCTGTGGCATCAGTCCAAACCACAAGAAATTCAATGCATTACGCACAGTTGACCCCGGAGTAATCATGTCAACACTGTTAAAGATTTACTGCTTCCCTTTCTTCTGTCCAAACAGAATGAAATGTTTTGCAGCACCCCGCTCAAAACAGAATCAGTGTGAGTGCGCGAATGAAATATATCCTGCAGATGTAGCCGTGTGTTTCACCTTTTGCAAAAATGAGGCCGCGTCAGACTGCAGATTTTTTTTTCCTGAACACGTGCACGTATAACTCATCAGCAGTGCTAACCAGCTCTCTCTGGAGTTGGACAGATAAATGTCCCACTTGTCTGCACTCCCACTAAATCGTGGTCATAGCTTCCCTCTCTCCATTCAAACTATGTCAATTCTGCCTTACATTTACTGCAATGGGCAATCCATGTGTTCTACAAATGCACGGCCTGCATGTGTTTAACTAATAATGGAACCTCCATAGGATGTTTTGGCAAATGACTGACTAGACTGCTGCAGAGAGTAATGCAAACCTGGCACTGTGACACAAAGCAGGTGTTAAACTTTAGACTCCTTAAAGCAGAGCTGTTATCAGAAGAAACGTTTCCAGAAAAGTTAAGAGTCTCTCAGGTAGAACCAAGGGGACAGATGTTCACATGTTTACCGACATAACGACTCTAGCAGATACGGCAAGAGAGCCGCTCCAAACCCAGTTATGAATGAACGACTTTCCTGACATGTTCTCCCTCCCGCTCTGTGTGCGCTCATTCAGCAGTCCGCTCTGAGGAGGCACAGATGTTAAAGTTGGAAAGGGGCCGAAACGCTTGATCTAAAAAGATTTGCTCCATTAAAAAAAAATCACGAGATAGCCCGAAGGCTCCTGATAAAGACGGCCCGACTTCCTGATATAGCTTCCACGAAACAATGCTGAAAGAGCGAGCGGTGAGCTATCAGAGCAAATTAAGTAATAAACAAGATTAAAGCTCTAATTCCATCTTTTGTTTGGCTTTCTTACTTGCCCTTCTACTGGGGCAGACCACGACCCAAGGTTCATTTATGCCCCAGATGTGTACAAAAAGATATGTCAGTCTCAAATGGTGTAACCTTAACTGCCCATATTCTCTTTATGCATCCGTTATGTTTGCAAAATGTCATAAATGGGTCTATCTACTCACCCCCATGCCTACAGACAGGCGTGTGAACGAAACATTTCTGGAACCAGAAAAACAGAGTTGCAGCATTCTCCGAAACATCTGAAGTAGATGGGGACTTGTTTTAAAAGGTACCCTTGTTCGGTGTAAACACAAGTCTCCAGCAGCACAGAGATTGCAGATTTGTTTTGAAATATGTTATTTACACCGTATTGAAGCCAATCTCTTCACCGTAGCTGCTGGGCTAAAAGTGTTAGCTTGATGTCTTTTCAAATCAATTTGCCACCCAGGGTATTGTATGAGTATGCCAGGCGAGCTGTATGGAGCCATTTTATGCTCATATGGTTATTTTTTGCTTACCTTTTACAACAAGTCCCCATGCACTTAAGTTGTTAAGGTTTAGGAGAATGCTGCACCTCTGTTTTGCTGTGATGCTCCAGAATTTCACATTTTGTTCATGAACTTATACTTTAAGCAGAACACTGACTTCAGGGCAGCTCAGTTGTCAAGAGCAGCTGACAACAGCAAAAGTGGAATTAATGTACCTAACCCTGACAACTGAGGACTAATGTTGTTTCCAGTACTTTGGATGTCCACCATTGCTCAGACTTCTTCGATGTGTCCCCCCCCCGTGATCTTCGGTGTAATCAGGCCGTTTCATTCACATCTGTAAACTCTCAGCCTACTGTCACTGCTGAATACACAGCAGGTTTATCCGTATTCACTGTGAAACACATAACACCACAGATGCATCATTCTTGGACGGCAAGTTTTTGGTTTTGGCACAAAATGTCTGATTTCTCACAAGTGAGCCTGGGAATTCAAGTCTGATGTGAGCGGGGGCCAGCGATTTTCCATCTTCTAAGCTGACAATCTGCTTGGACAACGCTGCAGACACATGTACACCTACAGGCAGGACGGGATTCCCTTTAGACGTCTTACCGTGGAGGACTGATGGCTTGTGGAACTTGAGAGTATCCAAAAGTCTGCATCTGCCTTTGTGAATGTCTCTGCCTGCTGCGCACTCAGCAGCCATCAGTGAACAATAATAATTACATTTCCCCGAGTGCGGCGTCTACATCTGTGCACATAATGTGTACGCCTGTCCGGCGTGTGTGTGTAATTATATTTTCTAAGAGTTTCTGGTGATTTACGGCGTCGTGCCTTCATGATAACATCTACAACATCTGTGGCAGTAAAATGCGCGCGTAAAGACGGCGACATCCGCACCGTGCAAGTGTCCAAAAGCACTCTTCTGTGCAAATCACACGAGCCCATGTAAATAAACGCTTGCAGGAAACTAAAGTCCACGCTCAGCCACACACATACACGCAATCTTTTTGTTTAAATCTAGAAAGTAACGCAGTCATTTCACGTCAAAATAAACACGGTTTGATTAGATCTCAGTCTGCGTTCAGCGCCCCAAACACACTTGTGCCTCCTCTCATCTGCAACCGTTCTGCTTTAAAAACAGTCAACCGTGCTCACGTTAATGATGCGGGCTGCAGGGGCCACCTGCGCGGCTTTAAACAGAGCTACGTGGCGATGGGCCCCGGCAGATGTTGTCATGACAGGTGAAACAAATCTGACACAAGAGTCTAAACAGGAATCCTGATTTATTATCTGTGGAAGAGATCGGTGCATCTAGATTCTTTGGGGTAAAATGTGTTGATGTGACGGTTAAAATAAAGATTCGTAACCAACATTGCACGAGTGATAAAACATTTTGCGCGGGGCTGTGACTTAAAACTTCACAGAGCATCTGTTATCGCGATGGGAATATGTGGGAATTCATGTTTCGTACATTAGAGTCGTCAGAGACACTTTTTACATGAGGGGAGATGTGTGTGTGTGTGTGTGTGTGTGTGTGTGTGCGTGAGTCTGGAAACACTGGAAGACAGTGAAAACACTCCCTGGCACAGGAGTGACATACTGTCATGCACGCTGTTACACTTCACTCCATCTTGAGAAGGTTAAAAGTTGCACACAGCCCACGCAACATCTTGAGAACGTATAAGGATGCAAATGGATTGGATTTCCAGCTCTCCCGGTGATTCTGAGGCCTTTTCACTTGGTGTGATGATCTCATTTGTTGTGCACATGTGGCTCAATCCTGTAAACGTACCCACAGAGATTCATATCTATTTGTTGTGTTTTGTGCATCATTCTCTAGGTAAAACTTTTGATTTACCTGACTTATGTTTGTTCGTCCTGTCCTTGCAGATTTGAATTACATCCCAACTGACCTGCCGTCTGACATCGTGAAGATGGATCTGTCGAGGAACAGCATCAAACATCTCAGGCCCAAACACTTCCTGCTGTCCAAAGACCTCAAGCTGCTCAACCTTAGCGGCAACGGCCTGCAACACATAGACAAAGGTGACGCAACAGCCCCACCCTCCCAAGCAGCAGAGATGCTTGTTTCTGATTGGCCGGGAGGTGTCCATTAAAATCATATCACAAGTGCACTCAAGCAAAGTTCCTGTTAAAAGTGAAACAATGCTTTTAAGGGTTTTGCTTTCGCTACATTACCACTTAAGTCTCACTGATGAAAAAGACTTATCCATGGGATAACCGTCACTTCTAGCCCGAAAAAGTGAAGATGTCGACAGCCGTGATGCCAAACTCAAGGCTTCAATACAGTCGTCCACAAACTAATAAGCAATACACCAACGATGGGTTTCCACTTGGGTTAAACTGATGTTGAAATCGACTTTAAAAAAATAGATTGTTTGTAGTATTGTTTCACAGATGAGGCATCATCCTGTGGTACAGTTAAATTGTGGCACATCTAACAACAGGAGTAACCACAGGCCCAGCTGTTAACAGTAAACAGAAATCAAGGAAATGTTAGGAAAATATTTGGTCTTTCATCAGGCAAACACAACATAATTTAGTATTCAAAAGACTAGAATATCTGTTCTGAATACTAATTTTGCCTCAGCATTGGAGGAGCACCATTAAAGAAGTGCAGACTCATTACCCTCTCCAGGCTAATGATGTCTGGGCTCAAGTCTTCTTGCCCAGGAGGGGAAATCCTTTAAAAACATAGAAGTTTTTCTTTATTACCCTGCAACACATGTAAACAATCTTTCTGTGTAGTCCAGCCCAGCGTGTCTAGAACTAAATGGAAACTAAAGACATTCAGAAAGCGACATATGTTCTTGATCAGGTTCACATCTGGAGTAAAATAAAAACTGTTTAGACGCATTTTTTAAAAGAAGTTGTTGAGTTACACTTTTTCATGTGGCGGGTGACCAGAGCGAGAAGGAAACATGAATGTCAAGGAAAAAGACTTTGGCATACTTGCGTTATTTGCAATCTTCTTACATTGTTGGTTTTGGACAATTTTCGCGCCAGATTGCTGCGGTTTTTGTTCGCAGTGCAAACCCAGAAAATAGGCAGAACAACAACTTAGACAGTGACAGGAAAGTCAAGTATATTTCTAGGTCAATTTGTGACTAACTTCCCATGACTGATAGCTTGGCGGATGACACTACCTATCTAAAATATTTCTTAATACTCTTAATAAAAGTCCCAGACGAGGGTCCCTGCTGCTTGCATCTACTTTGTGTTACTGTAAGTAGTAGTGAGGCAGCTGATGTAATAGTTGGAATTATGCAACGGTGATATCTGTAGTTATGGTGACTACAGTCTTTAAAATTGTGTTTATTTGTTATGGCGACTCGTTGCCAAGAACAGCACAGAGCGGGGCAAGCCTGGGGGTGGTTAAAACCCTAATTGTATCACCTCGGCTAAAATTGAAAAAAGGGTTCAGTTTGCTTGCCTTTCTGTCTGTTCCTTTGTGAGCTCAAAGAATGTTAATGCGTGTACATCAAAGCTGGAAAGAATGATGACAGGGTTTTTAAGCCTCAGTGAGTGTTGTGTTGTGTGGATCTGTGACCCAGGTTGGAGTGCTTATTAAAACACTTGAGGATCAGGGTCTAATGCGGAGCTCTTTTCTTGCATTTACTGTGTGACAAAAGATCGACTGCAGTCTCAGGGATGGTGAGATACGGATGCTTTGAAACGATGAACAGATGGAAGAGAGGAACTGACAAGTCAACAGGAAGTGTGGTCATTAAAAGTTTAGTTTGATGCTTTGCACTTGAGAGATTGATGGCACTCTCATGTCTGTATACGAAATATGAAGCCACAGCCAACAGCTGGTTAGCTTAGCCTAGCACAAAGACTGTAAAGAAGGGTAAACCGCAGCACCTCTAAAGCTCAGTGACTAACATGTTACATCTCATGCTCTCAGGGCTGTCCAGGAAGCCAGAATTTCAGGAAGTTTCTACCCAGAGCAAGAACTGGTTTAAGCACATTAACCTCTCATTAAACAGCAAACTGGCAGTTTTAAGCTTCCGTTTTGGTTGCGTACAGATTAAACAAACCAGATGCTATATGATAATCGGTGAGCTAGCTGAGCCAGATAGCTGTTTCCTCTTGTTTCAAGTCTTTGTGCTAAGCTAAGCCATCTGACAGCTCAATGTCGTTTTATATTTGATGGAGTCAATGACGTTTGTATACAGCTTTACTCACAAAGTGTCCACATTTTTACAATGCTGGCAGAAAGTCTCATGGCCGGTAGACTTTGACTAATACTGATGGTCATGGGTGTGTCACTAAACCACACTGGGCTTCCTGCGGTCATAGTGGATCAAACAAAGCAAATGAGCAGTAGTCCATTTGAGCCGGTCTCCTGAGTTCAGAGATAAGGCAGCAGAGGGGGATGTGGAACAGGGGTGTCCTTCCTCTCCTATTTCCCTCTATCTGTGTCACATTTAGGGTTGATTGATAAGATTGTAGTAACTGCCTCATCTGTTTCAGTTATTGAAAGCGGATTTCAAAGGGAATTTTAGTCCCCCGCGTCCATTTCATTGTCGAGTGATGTTTTTATTCTCACTATATTTAACTACCGCTCTATGCTCCACATAGTCTTTGCCTCCTGTTCTTCTTCCTACCCCTCCACTCATCTGCTCCGTCAAGATCAAAGCTTGGCCCGAGGCTAGTGGACAGCTAGGACACTGTCTCAACTGTCCCATTACGCAGACTGCTAACAATGTCTGGAACCTTTTAAGGACCAGGACATTTATAAGAGACAACAAGAAATAATTATCATTTTGTAGTATAAAAATGATGACAGTTAATGTCAATTGGTATTGGCTTCCGCTGTAAAAACTTGCTTGACATATTTACATTTTAAGTCTTCCTTTACTTACGTTTAAAGTCTCCCTCCATGGATTATGTGCTGTAGTTGCCCTGGTAAACACATTGACACTTTGGATTGGTATTTAGCCTAAAATCTTAACTTAAAGCATCAGTATTCCCATTAAACAACTGTTGGCTAACAAACAGGAAGTGTCCAGGGAGAACTTTTATTCAAACAGCAGTTTGAAATGCCAACTTATCTTGTTCTGCTCTTCTTCCCTTCCCAGCTTCATTTGCAGGCCTGCTGTACCTCCGTGAGCTTGACTTGTCCAACAACAGCCTCCATTACTTCCAGTACGGTGTACTGGAGGATCTGTACTTCCTACGGAAGCTCTCGCTGGACAACAACCCCTGGATCTGCGACTACAACATCCACTACCTGATCTACTGGCTCAAGCACCACCCCGGCGTCTTCCACACTGGCCTGATCTGCTCTGAGCCACAGGAGTTCAGGGGCTGGCGCGTCGAGGATTACGTCAAGACCTACAACGGGGAATGTCCCAAGGATAAGCAAAATGGAGTGAACGGAATGGATACTGGACAGGGAGGACAAGTGGGGTCAGACAATGATGCCCAGGATGTGACAGGGGAGACAGTTGAGGGGCAGGGTGAGAATCTGTCTCAGCCGCTGAAAAAGAAGCCCAACAAGTTTGAGATCATCAGGCTGAGCTAGAGTGGTCTGGACTGGTGTGGTTTTGGTATGGGGAGAGGATTGTTGGCAGTCTGTGGACAGACTGAAGAATGGATTAATACAGGTAGATTCAGTGATTTGATGTTTAAAGAAAATGTGACATGTGAAAGTACAATTTTGGGACAAAATCCATTATTTGCACTTGAGATGTCTTTTAGAAATCATCATTTTCCATGACAGTAAAAAAAAACCAACTCATTTTCGAACATCTAAATCTTCTTTAAAGATTAGTTGCTAACCTTTGTTTTTTTAGAAAATACCATTTGAGCTTTTGTTTATCTTTTATGCAGAGCAACCCCAATCCAGTCTGTATCAGATCTAATAACCCCAACAGAAACGTCTCTTTGGATTTCCCACACAAACAACTGCTGGTGCTCTCTTATTTCTGTTAGTTATTTTGGTACTGAGTTCAGGATATACTTTTTTCCTTCAAAAAAGTAGTTTTTGGTCTTTTTTTTGTTGTTGTATTAAATAATGTATGACACTGTCAACCTCTTTTCTGGAAATAAAGTTGGGTTTATTTTTTCTGAAAATGTGTTGTTCTAAGCGACCAAAGCTAAAATGTAGTCGGGCATACTTGAACTGTTAACTTACAGTTAGCTATCAGATATGATGCAAAACAGATGCATTGAGTCGTACAGTGAGTCAGTGTTTAAATGAGGTCACTTAAGTTCCCAGACACCTCACTGGGAATCTGCCAAGTGCATGATGACTGATAATTATCGGTTAATGTGCCAGATTATAAAAATGGCGTTGATATCAGACCTTGACAGTGACGATGATGGAAACTTTGAGTCCGTCACTGCCAGGGTAATCTTTTTGCATTTGGCATCAAAATCTAACCGTTTACTCTTAAAACTGCAGCAGGCTTAAGGTATCAGATTCACCCAAGAAACTGACTTCTGTAAATGATGTTTTATTTTTTCCTGGAAGCCAAAGGTGGGAAAAAAACAAAAAAACATCCCCGGTCTTCACTGATTGTCAGCTAGCGCCATCCAGTGTGCAGGAGACCAACACACAACAGCAGACTTCCTTTTTTAAAAAAAAAACTTATCAAGCAGACCCTCTTTCCTGGTTAAGACACATTTCTGTAATGTAAAACCCATGATAATGAAAGAAAGTGAAGTATAATGATTTTACATTCAGATTTATTGTCGGATGTAGCTGAATTTTCATTTTGTACAAAGGATAACCCTACATCTGCACCATTCCCCTCCTTATAACTAAACATGTAGGTAGATTAACCCTATCATGTAAGAAAATACCAATCAGTGCAAGTCCAGCTGCATGACTTCCAGGTTGGTGTTTAAATAACGCCTGCCAACTTGGCATTAGACACAAACAAAGATTATATCCTGGCTGGATATCAGCTCCATTACATCAGTTTGACTGGTGTTTTGGCAGGAATGGATCTTGGCAAAGTTCAGCCTAAAGGGTCATTTGACTTGTTTCCTGTTTACAGCGGTGCATGTAAACATCACTAATTGTCTCTTAATGCAGTCGCAGATGTTTTACATCCCCTCTGAGCAACCTGCCTGTCGTTACAGATCATGCATGATAGCACAGTGCCCTCTGGTGCTCACAATGAAGTGGTCCACTGAAGGCACAACACTTTTTGAAGTCACTTGATGGTGCTTTATCCCCTCAGTACATGACATCCTCTACAGAACCATTGGTAACACTTTACAATAACCATTATTAATTCATAGAAAAGTAATCCTTAATGAAACATTAGTTAATAGTTATTTCACTGTTAACAAACCGTCAAATGCTTTATAAGCAATTTATTACACAACTGTTTGTTGTAAAGTTGTTTATTATACTTTGTTATCGGTTAATAAATACTGTGTAGTTCATCTATGAACATTATTTGGATGGTCATTATAAAGGTGCTACTGATTCACAAGTAAATAAAGCATTCCTGCTTGGTTAACAGTGAAATAACTATTGATTATTGTCTAATTTAACTATATATTTACCATTTATTAATGACGATTGTTAGAAAGCGTTACCGAACCTTCGTTTCACGCAGAAAGTCAAACGTTGTCCTGCTTCATTGAGTCAGAAATCAAAAGTATCCATTGAGGACATTCAAAGCCAATTATAGACATTTATAACAATGTAGAACATCAGAATGTAGCCTCCACAACTGACAAGATAAGATAAATCAACGATGTATAATTCACAGTCTTCTTGCTTTGTAGCAGGTTCCCCCGAGTCATTTTCATCCAGAGCGCAGCAGAGGATCACAGCCCTTCATAGTGGCACGACAAGAGGTCACTTGGGTGAAATACTCAGAGTCTTATGCGCTACGATAGTCTTTACCAGCGTTTCGAAGGTTTCACCAGAGTGAAACATTAAGAAGAACATATGGATAATGTGGTCGAGGCCAGAAAGTGTTGAGAATGCTCAGAATGCTTACATTCTGGGGTAACCAAGTACCGTATTCATTCTTTAGTCTTAATTCAAACTTTGATCAACTTTGGTAGTGTAAACTAAAAGGATATGTGACAGTGCCAAAGAATTTTGTGCTGATAATTATTCAGATATATGAGGAGAAAAAAAACAGGAAGAGTTGGTTAAAGTCAGTGTAAGTTTGCCCAACACTGATCACAGTTGCCATCACCAAACATGCTTTGTTGTCTTTATCGTATTTGTTGTACCAGCTGAACCACTCTCTCAGGGAAAGCCGTGAGATGCCCATGGAGGTCATATTTATGTTGGTCCCAATATTAGCAATGATTAAAACAACAGCCATTCATTGTTTCTTCAGTAAAATCTTGCATTTCATGATAAAAAAAACCCTCCTCATGCACATTGTGTGAGCCTTTCCTTCTTTTGCATACATCAGATTGGCCACCCGACCTGAGGAATGTACTCATCTAAACAAACTCACAGCTAAAGTTGGTGAGAATTTCCTTCTATGCCAGCTCCTGCATGTATCTCATCAGAATAGAAAAGAGAGAGAAAAAAAAGAAGGTGTTCAGAGATTTTGATTGAAATAATCATGTCATGACCAACTTTTTTTTCAGACAGCTCACATTAGGAAGCTAACGTTACAAACTAAGAAGTAGGTAACATGGGTGAAGATGTCACTCGACCTTTTCATTGGACCGGCAGTATCTGTCAGCGGGGCCTGCTCTCAGGTCAGGTAAGTCACAAGAAAGTACATCGATCTGATTCCTAAATACTTTCCAGAAATGGCCCAGAACTTCCCAAGATTTATGGTCCCCACGGCCATTCCCACACCGGTGCACGTTTGAATCTTCTTCCTCTCCTCCAACATTCATTATGAGCAGTGTCCTCATCCACTGTCAACACTTAATATCCAACATCATCCAGTCTCCTTTCCCGCCCTCTGTCCAATCCACGTTTGTATCAGCAACATGTCTTCTTCTCCGGTGGAGCGTAGGCGCCTGCGATGCCATTGACCGGCCGAGAGTTGGCCCGCAGCAGAACCCGCGGTGTGCTGTTGCTCTCCGAGTCCCCCTGCTGGACACTGAGGCCGTTGCGCGCCATCAGCTCTCTGGCCATCATCATAAAGGCTTCTTCCACGTTCTGACTCTCCTAGATGAGAAGAAAAGGAAACTTTAGATAACAAAATGACCAAAATCAAAACTTCTTTTCATGTGTGACTTCACCCGTTACCTTTGCAGATGTTTCTAGAGCAGCTAGTATGCCTCTATCTTTCGATAGGTTGCAGGCCTCCTCAAACTGGACCTGACGTTCCTGCTCCAGGTCACTTTTGTTACCTAGATGGAGGCGGGCAGGGAGCAGAGAGTTGTAACGTAGGACTCTCACAGCAATCACAACAAAAGACGCAGTTTGATGTAACATCTATCTGACACAGGAGGAAATGTTCACGGATGAAGTAATGTATTCAAATTTTATTCATATTATGTTCGCTCACTTCCTTCCTCGCTCTCTGGCCTGATGCTTTTCGCAGAGGTTATAGCAGCACGCAAACAAATGTAACACGCTGTTACCTTCCATAAAATTACAGATTTCCGCGGGTTCATCGATTGTTGAAAACGTTTGTGATGATAAGTACACATCTCAAACAGGTGTGTAACCAACTCTTGTTTTTTTTGGCCTTGAATGCAGAAATGGTACATATTATATCTCTAAGAAAACAACTTTGATTTAATCTCCCTTTCACAGATTTTGTAGCTGATCCTCTTTCTTCCAACAGTAATTCAGAACAGACAAAACAAACACTGGCTCTAGGGTGGGCCTTTCACATTGTCCATGTTTTCAGTGGCCATAGCAGATTCTCCACCAGGCTTGGTGAGACGAGGCGTGTTCAGTTGGTTGCAGTCTGCAGCCTCACAACTAGACGCCAATAAATCCCACAGACTGGACCTTTAATAACCCTTGGAGAATTTACTGTGCCTTCGCGTTTAAACTATTCAACAGAAAAAAAATTGAATTCTAAGGAATTCTCACATCAGATCTCTCTGACACACTCCCTGCAGAGCTATTGTACTATAAATAACTTGTTCTGAAATATGTATGCTGTTTTGTCCACCTTCTAGCACTAATCCCAACACGTACACTTTAATCATGCACTCACATGCAATATTCATGTGACCAGTCACACCCTACAGACTCACCTATGAGAACCAGCACTACATTAGTCGCTCCGTAGAGCTCCACCTCCTTTATCCAGTGGGTCACCGAGTCAAAGGTGGAGCGCCTTGTGATGTCGTAGGCGATGATGGCGCCATGAGCGCTGCGGTAGTAGCTCTGGGTGATGGTGCGAAACCTTTCTTGACCTGCCGTGTCCCACACCTGCATCTGTCACACATGAACGACAACAAGGGATCAGCTTAAACAGCTATAAGGATAAAATATACATGGCTGAATGACGGATACATGACAATTCTCACACACACACACACACACACACACACACACACACACGCACACACACACACACACACACACACACACACACACACACACACACACACACACACTCGGGAAGTAGTGTGTTAGACTCCTTGGTCTCCCTCTATATACTCCCTGAGCATCTGACAGATGGTGTTAACGTGGTAACGGCTGTTATGGCAACCACTCCAGACTCACCAGCTCAACCTATTTGTTTGTGTCGATGGGTTGAACCATGTATGGTTAGGGTTGGAGTTTTGGGTATATAAGCTTATATCTTTACATTTCTGAACATAAAACTGTATATACATAATACATGGGCCTTATTGTATATAAAAGACTGATTCTGACAGTGCTTTTTATGTTAAATGACCCCTTATGTATTGTAAAAAAATGTATAAAACAATGAGTTAACTGGTTCAATTTGTCGAGAAAATATGTCCTTAAAGCTTTTTCCACCATGTCTGCTTTGCTAGCTCGGTTCATATGAAACATCTGTGATTTAACTTATCTACGAAAGCTGACACACCGATATTACAGGCTCAAGTATGTAACACATTTTAGCAGTGGCTCGCTAGTGGTTAATAAATACCAATTAAAAGCAGCTAAAGTGAAAAAGGAAATTAAAGGAATTAAAACAGGAAATTCATGCGTGGCTCAATTACACACAGCCTCAGGCCTGAACGGTTAGCTGAGGGTTGAGGTAAACACAGAAACAGGAGCTTATTCATTCGCAACTGTCAATTTAATGTGTTTGTCTGTTTACAAGCTTGTGGTAGCCATGTACAGTGATTTACTGATTCATAAAAAGAGATTGGGAAGATAAAATGCCTCAGGACTATCAAATGCTGGCATCGTGCCTGTAAACAGAGGGAGATACGTGTAAACCAGTCCCTTAAGATACTATAAAAACGTTATTAGCCCTTTAACATTTCACACATAAATTGAAAATGTTTACCTGAGATTGGCTATTGTCACATGTGAATTCAAATTTTAACACTAGACTGGAAAATAATGTCACATGTGAACTGAACATTTTCAGTCAGTTTATGCTGTTGGGAAATGTAAATTTGCACATGTGGATGAGAATTTCCACATGCGGAAAGTTTGGGTCTTTGACATCATACCTCTCTCTTCTACAGGTTTTTTTTCATTTTTTTTTTTTATCTCAGAATGAGGAAAAACAGTTTAGTTGATGACACGTGTTGTGAGATGCCATGAATTCTTATCCTCCAGTCATCTAACTGGCTTGTCCATGGAGCAAAACAATTGCTGTAGGTGTGTTAAATGTGTGTGTGTGTGTGTGTGTGTGTTAAGTAACAGAATGTACCTTTGCCCTGGCTGTGATCAATGTACAGACAGATATGAACAGACAACACTACAAAAATGGTAGTAAATGTGGGCGTCTCAGTGAAGAAAGTAACCTTATTTGACCATCCTGGGCTTCCATACCTGACAACAATATGAGTGGTAGTTATTGCAGCAACCATGTCTACCCATTGATTAATACAGATATCAGTTTGCACATAAATGATGAGTTCTTAAGTGATTATAAGTTATGTGAAAGCCACCAATTAACTGAGCAAACTGATTTTTTATATCCAAATCAGACGTGAAGTACTCAGGTAACATGCTGACTTTTGATGCATGCGGAACCAATCTCTGTCCTCCTAAATCATTAAGTTCCTTTTTCACGCTCAATGACGTTGCAGAGAAGTCACCCCGGGTTTATTTTTGTCTGCACAAAAGCTAAAGGAGAGTAGAGAAACCTGAAGGACAGGTCCTCCATGTGAGCAGCTGGTCTGACTTGTTTTCGTTTAACTGTCACTGTAACCCAAGGACTCTGTAGTGCCATTTACCCCCAAGCCAAGAAAATTCTACCACATCTCAGGGTCCATTCAGAGTTTTTACTTTCCAACCTGTGCCATAGCTTTTCATTAAATATTTGACCCAAAAAAAGCCTGTATTCTTGCTGTGCAGCCTCTAATTGTCAGAGCCAGATGACTCAACAACACCCATGATAAGGATCAGGGCATTGGCCGGAGCATAAGCAAGGTTTCTGCAGGGTCAGATTTAAGATCTTTTTATACCACACAAGATTGCAATTTAATAGCCAGGGCCAAAGTATGATTGAAAACCAAGAGGGACTGGTTGTTACTTTCACTTTACATTATTTTCAACCTTTCCCAGAGGTATACTTCTCATTAAAGCTCCACTCTGGTGTAAATAACTAAACTTTGTGCACAAAGTAGCTAAAGCTGCTAAAACTAGATGACGACATATGACTACAGAAAAATGAATGCCTACACTTTTTATTAAAGTTTTTGCTAAAAATCTAGAATTGTCCATTGACAGACAATTAGCTTGCTAATGTAGCAAAAGGAGCTAACAGTATTAGCCTAACAAGATAGGTGTAACGGGGCTGACTGAAGCTCACTTGAAACACTCACAAATAAGGATCAACCAGCCTTCTGTGTGCACAATTACATTTTACTCACATTAAACTTGTTCATTATCTCCTTTTAAAGATGCAACATGCAAGAATCTGTCACCTAAAGGCAAATAGAGGTTGCATATCACCAGAGTAACTGCTAACTGATTGCTAACTGTATTCTGTTTATACATCCTTGACTGTAGCTGTTGTTAGCTTGTCAGCTCAGTTAGCCATACAGCTAGCCAGACTACTGGGGGAGTGATGGTGTTTACACCACTAGCACAGGAGCTTTGGACTGCTGGGAGAATGGTTTTCAGGTCTCAGGCTAGCTGGTTAGCATGCTAACTTTAGCAGATATCGCTGCAATGCATAGCAGTGTGTGACATAACTTTAAAGCTGTTATTTCATCACATCCTATTGATCATTTGTTAATGTTTTGAACTGAAATTCTATTTCAATACATATTGCCCCTTTAATGTCAAACATTGACTTTAACTCAAAGTCACATGCTTGGTTGCATAAAAAGGTCTGTAGGTGGGGGGTGTGATGTTCTTTGAGAACATCTCATCACATGCGTGCCCTAAAAGACCCCACATGCTCCACTGCACACACACCTACACACCATACACAGTAGCCTACTAACCTTTACTTTCTTCCCCTCGATGTCCACGGTCCGCACGCTGAAGTCCACTCCGATGGTGTTCTGCTGCTTCTCTGAGAAAACCCCTGACTTGAAATTCTGAACCACGCAGGTTTTCCCCACGTTTGAGTCCCCGATCAGGATGATTTTGAACAAGAAGTCAAAAGAGTCGTCATGCTCGGGTCCCGGGGTCTGCATGGTGGAGGTAGAGGGCCCGGGAGAGTGTCTTTCCGTGGATGTGACTGGAGGAAAAGATCTCCTCCTTGTGCTGGAGATGACTTGGAATGCTTGGACGGTGTGGACAAGAGATGCTGGGTTATCTTTTATGGTTGAGTCAAGGTGGAGTCAAGGGGAAGGAAAATAGATCCCAAAATGCTGTTCTGTTGAGAACTCTCATAGAAAAACCATCACAAATATTATTCCACTGTTTCTCCTTCCAGCAGCAGGGAAGATTAACTGAAATTGGTCCACATGTAGCCTGTAAAACCAGTTTAGGGTGAGGTAGTTTGTTTGTCGAGATGTAAAATAGTGCTTGCTCAAAGATTGGATTGGATTCGAAGTGCCTGACAATCCGCTTTTTCAACAAAAGTCAAATGGCTGGAAATTGTAGTATAGTGTCAGTCACGCGAGCAGCAAACACCTGTGCCTGTTCCCCGTCGCTGAAACAGAAGGTTTTTGTGCCTCCAGCCGGTCTCTCCCCCTCTTGAGCTCTCTCAGTAGGACAAGCCTGTCTCAGTCTCTGCTGCTCCTTTCAGCTCCTTCTCAGGTGTTGACCCACTTCACGGCCCCCGCAGCAAAAGACATGAAAAGGCACGAACATCCTTTTTTTGTTTTTTTTTTTGTCCTCCAGCACAGGTCTTCTGTCAGAGCAAAGAGGAACTTCCTTTAAAAATCGTTACTTAAAAAGATGGTTGTCTTTTTCCTGTCCAATCCACCTGCTGTTCCTTCACACACGTGTCAGCATTTTTTCCCTCCACCACAGGCCCCTCTCACTCTCTTTATCTCTGTATCCTTCTGTCATCAGTTTTTCCGGTTCTTACAGACCAACAGCCTCCTCTCTCTCTCACACACTCCCCCTCTCTCTTCACAGCACCTGTGGAAACAATAGAAACCCGCCCTACCTGTTCCAGGATGGTAGCCCGGCCCCGCTGCTGCTAAGGGATCCTGGGAAATGCAGTCAATTGGCCTCTGTGGAGCACCCACAGACTCTCCTGCTGTAACTAACAGGACATTATTTCACTTCATGGTCATTGTCCAAACTTCAATTTGATGTTTCCCTGAGGATAAGAGTGGAAAACAAGCAGCGCTCAGCAGTGGTGGCATGCAATCACAAGTACTTATACAGCAGTGGTCTTCTTTTTCAGTTTTTGAGAACACAATTCAGTATTAAAGTACTCATTTCTTTCATGTACTGTTGTATAGGGAGCATTCTGCCATTTCATATAGTTAAAGCATGTACAAATGGGTTGTACACGATGATCAACATCACAACATCTTTGCTCTCAAGACAAAGAGCTCACAGACCAAAGATCAGGACATTCTGATGGCATGAAGACAACACTGTCTTGAGTTTAGGCATCAGGCCGAGGTCCATTCAATGTAAGGTTACACAGCACAGCTTTCAGAATTATAAAACATAAGGGAAATTGACATAATTACATGTGCACGATCGAACATAATTTCCCTCCATCCTTCTTTTACCTTAAAGCGAGGAAATACAGATGACCTCAGAATTACCAGGATAAATAGGCTATTACATTTAAGATTATTAGACGACTTTACCATGTATTCACTTTGAGGTCGAGTCAGCTCAGATCAGGGCTTTCTGGACCATGGACGCCAGCAATAGACGATAATCTTATTTTACTTTGAACCAAAATACTCAACTTGACGCCTAGTTGAAATCAACTATTTATTAGTGGTTGCTTCTTTAAAAGGTAGCCAGTTTCAAAATGAAACACCCTCTCTTGAAATGGGTATTCCCATCTATCTATCTATCTATCTATCTATCTATCTATCTATCTATCTATCTATCTATCTATCTATCTATCTATCTATCTATCTATCTATCTATCTATCTATCCATGTGTTTATTTATGACTCAGCCATTTCAGTGTGTGGGTGAGTGTGTGCCCCCTGTATTCCATCAGTTAATAAAATGTATATAATGTAAAAATAAATACATAAATAAATAATCCAGGAATAATGTGACCTTAAACCATATTTTTAGATTCTGGTCAACATTGTGTGTGTGCTGAGGGGTGTATTATAGGAGCTCAGCGATGCCATAATCCTAACCTCTCCTCTGAGCTCGTAATGTAAACGCCGCCACCCTTTCCGATTGAATTCCTATAATCGCGGGCTGCACAGCATTCCTGCGCGCTGATCCCTCTTGAACGCCAGCATTTCCCGACCGCACTTGAAAGCGGCACGGAGCATCCTCACACCAGCGCGTCACGGTGACGTCCTGACTGTGCGGAGAAAAATAGGTGCCCTTACAGTTAAAAAACCATAGCTCTGGAGCTTTAATATTGTTTTCTTTATGTAAGAAGGGCGTCTGAGAGGCTCGGGAGAGAAGCGGCATGATGCAGCGGAGCGCAGTGATCGTGGTGGCGGACAAGACGAGCCTGAAGAGGCCGTTTATCTTTGCAAATGCTGTTCATATGGTAGGTAACAGAAAAAAACTGCTTTTCTATGTAATTCAAGCCAAGAGGCCTGTTTGACTCCCTACACAGGCTGTTTCTCGTTCTTTTCACCCGAGTCATCATATCATCAACCATCCCCAGAAACTAGCAGTGATTGTGTTTGTCTGCCTCGAACACGCTGCAGCGAGCTCCCCCCTCCATCAGGATGATGTACAGCGTCTGCAGTCCGCTGCACACCGACACGTTCACAGGCTCAGCGTGAAGAAAAGTGACGAGGGGAGACAAAACAGCTGGCAGCCCACGTCAGAAAAGATGTGCATTAAGAGAATTAGTAGCGTGGTTTCCATCCCTCATCCCCTCAGACGACATCTGGAATGTGTTTGTTTTTTTGTTGTTCTTTTCTAATGCTGATGTGAGGTTATGATGTGACTGTAGCCTGTCAGTTCAGATGGATTCCATGTTGCTGCCTCCAGGGCCGGATTAGATGGACAGATTAGACAGGGCAGACTGTATTCTTTTTTTCACCCCCCCTCCATTCACATTTTGATATCTGGTAAACAAACACAATTCTCAACGGCCTAATGATTATTATCATGTTCATTCCTTGTAGTTAGGTTTATATTTGAGCTTATCTATTTACCCTATATTTCAGTATTAATGCGCTATCAGAACATAATAAGAAAAATGTATCGTTCATGTACTGTAGCCTACATTTCATTCATATGCATTGTCTGTTTATGTATATGTCATATCGTATCATATCATATAAACGTGCCAGATTTAGTCATACAGGCTTATTTTCAACGGCAGTCCCTGGCAGGCTGATGGCATTAGATATCTTATTTTAAAGTTGCACTATGTAGAACTGGGGAATACATTTTAATCAGAAGCAATATATATTTTATGTCTAAACAAACTAAATTAATAAACTCCTCCTGAAATGAGTAAACAAACTGACTCTGAATGACAACACAATTCCATACTGTTTTACTTTGTTTATATGTGGCGGACCCTGCCACCTATCTAGCTTTAAACCTTATTTTCCTCTGAGACCAGCTTTTTTATTCAGTGATGAAAACTGAGTTTATGATATAACCTCATTAATATTGTAAATATTATAATTCGGAGGCTGGGCAATATATTAATATTATATCATTATCTTGATATGAGACTATGTATCATTTTAGATTTAAAATATTTGGTTTTAAAGGCCGCATTACATTAAAGTGATGTTATTTTCTGAGTTTATCCGACAGCTGTTCTTGATCTAATACCTGACTTTACCACTTTACTGATGATTATCGATCAAAAGATCACATGTTGTTAATAGTTTGTAAAAGCACCAAGAGTCATCTCTACAATATTGTTGCAATATCGATTTTACGGTATCATTTATGAAGAGCTTTAGAGGAAACTTCAAACTATCAAAACATATATTGTCCGTCACAATATAGCAATATTATTTTGAGGCCACATCACCCAGCTCCAGGTAATACAATTATATTCACAGATTTTAAATTTATTATGGTACAGACACTGAAAAGCTTAAAAATGATCTACCCACTCCCATGCTGATGGAAAGCCGGGTGAAGTTTTGTAGTCCACAAAATATTAATTGAGCAGCTTGTTCAGCGTGATCCAAGAGTCCAGAAGCCCTGAGATCACAGATTGATTTGAAAAGACATCATCACATCTGAGGAGGATGCACGAGCTCGACCGCCCAACGTCTTTTAAAAATCAATTTGGGATCTTTTTCTGTTGTTTTCTAACATTTTAAAACAACTCCTCCTCTGCCGCAGTTTTTTAAACTTGAGTTTCTGGGTGAACTGTTCCTTTAAGTATTTATTTTCTTTATCGTCAATGTAGTCTTAAACCATGTTCAGTCATTCTTAACTTGCACTTGTTTTAAACCTAACAATTGTTAATGTTCTCTTCTCCGAAGGCGCTGTGCTTCTTCATGTTGACGATGACTGTAGCCTGGCATCGAGACCTCCTACAAACCGGCAAAGTAAGGCTGACTTCAGCAGCTCTTCTTATATCGGATGATAATAATTCCCAATGCAGATGTTGTTTTTTACTGGAGGCAGAAATAGCTCCTGTCTTGTCAGGATTTTGAAAAGGAGCAATGGAGTTTCTGCGTTACAGAAGGACAACTGAGGAATTATTAATGCATGGGTTCACCCGGTCTTCCATCAGTACTGTCTGGCAATTTATATTGTTTTCTTCTCCGAGCTCGAGCCCTCATATTGGCGAGCACCTGCCCGTTGAAGTGTCCTTGGGCGAGACAGTGAATTATCTTCGGGCGCCAAGGGTGCCATTCCGTTGCTGACCCTGACCTTTGACCTCTTTTGTAGCCATGCTATCTTGGAAATATGCTTGTGATGACAACATCATATTCATATCAATAGTAGATTAATATCCTTTGACCTTAATTTGTTGAATGAAACAACAATGTATCCCCTTTAACACCAGTGTTATCACTCTCCCCAGCTGGTGTCCAATGTTTCTGTTGTGATCATGTACGTCATGGAGATTGGCTGCCTGCTGCTCTCAGTGCTCGGTGTGTTCGGAGCCTGTACAGGAAAGAGATGGTGTCTGATTCTGGTAAAAACCTGCTTTAAGTGTTTGTGTTACCACCGTGTGTATGTGTGTGTGTGTGTGTGTGTGTGTTCTTGTATTTGTAGACACATTTGTTGATGGTAAACATGTAATATTTTAAATACAGTGGACAGCAACCAATATATGCTAAGTATTTGTCTTCTGTGGAGAAATTCTCCAGACTCCCTTATAAAATGTCTTAATTTTCAACGTTTTTGCATTGAGAGAAACTTTGTACATTTTAAAAAACCATGTCAGTGACCAACTTTTGATAATTTGGACCTTCTTGTAATTTCGTCAGATTTTATACATTAAGTTCTTTATTTCTTTGTGTAGAAACAGACAAGTCTTTCAAGATTTTCATGTGCAGGATTGTTAATGTTGGTTTATGTGTGTGTGCAGTATGCAACTGGGATGGCAGCCGCCAGTCAAACAATCATTGTGAGAACAGCACTAAGTTACCAGGATATTTATGAGGTAAATGCTTTTATAATATTTCATTTAATCTTTGAGCACAATATAACTTGCAGGTATTAAAAAGCAGCTTTAACCACAGCACTTTGGATATCTATTCATCCTCAGAAACGTGTGGTCCGTGAAGAGACCAAGCTGCTGTCCATGATGCCACTTTCTGGAACCAGCAAAGCCAACAGGACGCTGCTGTACAGTATTCAACAAGAAGTAAGCAGCTATTTTATTTTTTTTCCCCAACTTGATTTCCAGTGGAAAACACAGAACTATCTACGACCTCTAAGCTGATTTATGGACTTAAATTTGCCATGGACATCAGAACAATAATATATTCAGAAGATGCATGTTGAAATTAATCTAAAAATGTGTATTATATGTGTTTATTTAGATTTGAGTTATGAGTGCAACAGTACACTTAAGAACTACACAATATTGTCGCTTCCTTGTCCACTTCCTTGTTTACTATTATTATCATTATTATTAGCTGTTATTACTGTTTTAGCTCGCAACTACAGCAGAAAACATTGTAGTTTATCAGGTACGCCTCACATCTTGTGCTAACCCACCTGCTCTATGCTCACTATGGACTACTGTAGCTTAAAGGGGCAGTTTGGAATGATACCAGCTGCCACACTTAGACAGAAAGCTACCAGAATACTGAAAAAATAGAAGAATAAAGGGAAGGGAAATCTAGAGGCTGACAAAAGATGACAGGCAGAGATAAATATATACCTGGGACTCATTCCCCGTATGAATCCAGCCAATAAGATCACAAGTTTGAATTAAAATACGAGGGATGAGGGGACTGCCTGGATCCAAGGTCACAAACATCTCTCAATTGTAGAATGAAACTTGAAGGGATGTGTGTCCCTCTGTGTGTGTCTGTCCCTTCCAGTTTGAGTGCTGCGGTCTTATCGAAGGCTACAAAGACTGGGGCTCCTCCATCCCTCCTTCCTGTAACTGTCAATATCCAGGAAAATGCGTGAGTATTTCCCTTTGTGTAAGCAGAATATAAGCTGTGAAGATGACTCATTCAGAGCGCAGGTCCTGTGGCCACACATTGTATTTCTGTCAAGTAAGACACTTCAGGGACAATTTCTTTCTTTCTTTCTTTCTTTCTTTCTTTCTTTCTTTCTTTCTTTAAATGCCAGGGTTTAATGGTTTTGGTGTTTGCGTTCAGATAATAACACGTGAGTCACACATTTTCTTGCTAAACATATAGCACTGGAAACTTGAAGTTAAAGTCAAGTTTTTTAATTTATTTGTTCATTTGTTGGATCCCCATTAGTTTGCTGCTATGGGGTGCACACAAAACAAATTCAAAATAAAACAGTAATACAAATACAAGAGCAAAAAATTGTTCACATTTCTAAAAGTGGATTGACATCTACTCTCCCATTATGGACTAATTTCTCTGCTCTCCCAGTTCTCAAACATTTATGAGAAACAATGTGTGCCGAGGCTTGATAATTTCATTGAAAACATACACAGTTTACTTAATGGTAATGATCATCAGTATGGATTTAGAGCTAATAGCTCCAATTCAGAGGCAGTCATGGAAATTTCTACTGCAGTGGATAACCAGGAATAAACTGTGGGGTTAATTATAGACCTAATTGAAGTATTTGATATAGATATCAATATGTGCTCAATGATGTTGACTCAGAGTGGTTCAAGGTTACTTTTGGGGTTCCTCAAGGTTCAGTGCTCGGCCCTGGTATGATATCAACAAATTATCACCAAATTCAAGTAAGTGCTGGTAATCAGCAAACAGATAAGCAAATCAATTAATGTAAACATTACCATAGCCACTAAGTTGAGAAGTAATATGTCATCATACCTAATGACCAAACTATGCAAATAAGACCCAGAATGCACCCATCTTTTACTACTCTTGAGTAAGGACAGTGTGTGGGGGTCTTTTTCCTGAATACTCTTAAGTGAGCATTATCTTTGTCACATTATACTTACTGGGAATGTTTTTTCCACTCACCAGATTCGACTACGGGGCAGTGCCACACTCGGGGCTCCCAAGAACCAGTATGTTTATCAAGAGGTAAAAGAGCTTCAGATTGTTTGGAAAACATCAAAGATAACTGTACCAGTCTTACTTCTCACTGATCTTCTCTCTAACTTTTTCCATTTTCTGTAAAATTAACCTTCTTATTCCCCCCCCCCCCACACACACAGCCTTGCCTACCAATTTATGTTTCTGAACTGAAGCTTGCATTCTCGCTGGCGATGGGTATACAGTTTGGAAGCGGAGTGTTTTGGGTGAGTGTTTGTTGCTTTGCTAGTTTCTTTCTGTCTTTCTTTTTTCCTTCTTTCTCTTTTTTCTTTCCTTCTTTCCTTATTGCCTTCATTCGTTTCTCCCTTCCCTATATTTTACTTTGCTTTTTTTCTTCCTTTCTTTCTTTTTTTTTTTTTTTTACACATTAATAAATAAGGTTGGACTTCCAGTTATCAAATTGTACATCAATTCTACTTTATAACTTAATTATGTTCAAATGTATGCTATGATTAATATATATAGAAACATACAAATGTCTGATGCCGTAGTGGACAATGACAGTCACCAATTATGTTGAATTATTGACCAAATCTGTGCTAGATAACTTCATTTGTGTTACATTGTACAAATAAATACTTCCTGTCATGAAGTAGACATGGTAAGCGAAGGCTCTGGTGGTCCAGTTTGATCCTGTATCAGCAGAAAACCCCAGCTGTAACCATCTTTGAACACCACAACAGGCTTGTAACTCTTGTGCTCCGCTTCCCAGGTGGTTTTACTCGTCATGAGCATCAAGCTGATGGGCCAGATAAAGAGGAAACAGGAGTTCATGGCCCTCCTCCAATCAAACAGATATGTTCCTGGTGCCTTCTAGTCACCATTTTTGTTATACAAATCCCAAGTTATTATCAAGAGTACCTTGTTTGAATTTGCACATGTAAACACATACTGCTGTGTACCATAATCTGGCTAATTTATGCTATAACAACACATGTTGACGTTGTAATTTTCTATTAACACGCGTTTATTGCATGTAACAGCTATTGGAAGGTAACCAACATGCAAAGATACATTTCAAATAAGTCTTTTTTCTTTTTGCAATTTAAGGAAATTCATTTATCTTCATTGAATATTCACATTGCTTTTCTGTTATCTTACCGAGCAATAACCTGCTGTTTGTTCTCTTTGAGTAGCCGCAGTCTATCCTGGAATTTTGCTATTTACAGTAAGTGTTGTCTTATCTGGATATTATTCCTTTTCTCCATTTCCTCCATTCCTGGACACATCAGTAAGTCAGATATTAAAGGGTAATTTGAGTATTTATCTACCTGGACTTCAATTTGCCATATTTTTGTGTATAATCTATTAATGGGGCAACATTTTTTTAATCCAGCGCAGTCAATAAAGGGTTTTCTTTTCACTCTAAGCAGAGTTGGTAAAAAAAGAAAGATGAACCGGTGTGGTTTGGGTGAGTTTTAGCCTGGTTAAACAAAAGAAAAGTTCTATACACTCAGAATAACAATCAGTGGCAAAAACAAGCACCTAAAGTGTATGTACTTTGGCGGCGTGCAATTGCCCCAAAGGATTACATTGCAGTTCATTTTGAAGCTGCCAGCTGCATCTCAACTCGATGCAGAAACAAAATAAAACTCACCAACCACCGTCTTGGTTAGTCTTTCCATCGTTCAAACAATCACCACCCTAAGTTTGGTTAAATGAAACCCTTGATTTGATTCACTGCATTAGATTGAAATATTTGGTTCGTTCCTTTGCTTTTTTTTGGGTAGGGTCTGAAGATACATCCTGCTGGCAGAGTTAAAGATTTTGAGCAATTTTGAGACAAATGTAGTCTTCATGATCATACGACACGTGACCAGTTGATGCTAGTGAACCAGTAAACACAAAGAAATATCTCTTACATTTACTCGATTAATGGCTTTAATATAAACACTTTGTCGACTGGACCAACTTTTCTTAAACATACATATTTAGATACGCGTACATGTCTTTAGCTCACATATTGAATTTTCAGCAGTATAGCGACCACTAACCTTTGAGCAAAAATAATAGTATTAATAAGCCTCATGTAGCACCTTTCTTAAACAGTGTTTACAAAGCGCTTTGATTGAGATATAATCGTTTATTTATCGCTGAGCAATGTAATTTTTCTTGGGTGAATAATCAGGTTAGACAAAGGAATGAGCCACACAGCTCTCATTGGGACACCAGAATGTCTTGATGCCTTGTGAATAAGCACATTGTATATCAGAAACCTCATCACTCCGTCTAGTTTCTCTCAAAGCACATTTAGCGAGTAGGTGACCATGTCCGCCAGAAGGAGAGGGGACTTTGGTTGGTTGCACATTCAGTAGACATGCAGTAAATCCTGAAATAAGTCTGCCTCCAAAATTTGGATTTCAAGGTTTGGAGAAATGTTGGCAGGGGGGCCGCAGCCGGACAGGTCGTGAGAGGCTCTCGTAAGGAAATGTGTCATCGATGTTCTTGCAGAGACTGTAATGTCCCAACTGATGCCACTCTCACCGAAGAAGCCTTTACGCCACATCACTTCCAAATATGACTTGCTGCATGAGCTGCCTGCGGTTGAAATGTCTCCTTGACTAATATGCTGTCAAACGTATTTCATCTGAAAACGGCAGGTCCAGTGTCTACCTGTGCACTTTAACCATTAATGCCTAATATACAACATGTTCTTGCAAAGTACGGTATTATCGTTTCTGTCATACACTGTTTTTTTTTAATTTACGGAATGAACGTATGTAAAATTTTGTAAATAGCAGGAATAAAATATGTGATTCTTGTTCCTTTGACGTCGTGAAATCATTTATTTGAGGTTGAATGCTTTAGACCTGCGCTTAAAGCAACATTATGTAGCCCCCCCAACAGTTTGCGAGCGCAGCACCACTGTCGTGATACAAATCCCAGGTATGTGACAAACAAAGTCAAGAATTGTAATATTTAAAATATAAATGAGCTTGTTACAACCAGGGCCAAGGGGAAACCCTGGCGCGACTTGAAAATGAGAATCCCCTCTTCCCATCCCCAAGCAACTTTAAACCCCTGGCTTTGAGGCAGGAACCAATCAGCTCCCTGGACAGCCTACTCACTCAAACATACCTGCAACCAATCACACACACACTCACTCACTCACTCTCTCACCCAGGTAACAGAGAGGTATTTAATCACAGGCAATTAAAGCACACACACAATAGAAATACAACCACTGGGGTCGTAACAGACGTAATGATACAAACTCAGAAATAGTTATCTTTTCCATAACTGAATAAACAAGCTGTTCTCAGAGGAAAATAAGGTGCCCAGAACATTGTTTGAAGCTGGAAATAGAGACAGTTCTTACTTCCTTGTCATATTGTGTTGTTTCATCCTATGAAAATAACTGGTTTTAAAGAGAGCTGCAATTTCAGAGAGAGGCAGAGGGGGGGCAGCAAAGACAAAGATTCTAGCAGTGAAGACAGCAGGCAAAGCACAAATAAGGAATGGATGGATTTATCAATATGCAGCACATTCAGTCTATATTGATACTTCCAAGCTATGAGCAGGGACATGGATTCTTACCTGCACAGAGGGGTAATGAGGGGGTTGGCCAGTCAGTTATTTTATATTACATTACATGAGATGAATGAAACAATTTGATTGGCTTATTAGCTGCCTGCATCAGCCACAGATAGTGTGATAACCCTTTTCTTTTATTTGCCATAACATTATCGATTGCTGTTGAGAGATTTTCTGGAAATATAACAAAAGATGTAAAAAAAAGACCCAGAGTAAAATGACGGCCGCCATTATAGAGTCAGTCAAGTGCAGAAGGCACGGCTGAAACAGGAGAGCAGATCAATCAGTGTAACGTTTCGTACAGTATCTTCACTTTGAGACATTTGAAGTTCTGACTCATAAGAAGAGTTCAGGCAGATTCAAAGGACTTCAGGAAGGATACTTCTAATGTTTAAAAATAAAATACTATATATGACATATCCATATCATGAAAGCTTGAAGCGCTGTAAAGGAAAATGATAAACTTCTACTGTGGGCGGTAATGGGTTAAGGCTGAGTTTTGAGATGGCTGTGGTCCAACCTGTGAACCAATGAGATCACTACTGAGTGCTCATGTAATAATAGATCGTAGGTCAGATCGTCAACGTGTTCGGTGTCTCGTCCTGTGTTTAAAAAATAACACAACTGAGATGGAGTCACAGTAAATGTTACATATTTACTTAGTTAAAAAGCAGAACCTTGTTGGACGGAGTCTTCATCATTTTATTCATGGCACAAAACACAAATACTGTTTACACGGTTTTCTTTTTTTTTTTTTTTTTTTGCATCTCGTTTCACATTGTTTTATCAGTCTTACGATCATTACTTAACAATAAACCAAAAGGCTCCTCATGACGTATCACAACGATGGGTTACAAAAAGCTTGATTCCACTACAAAACAAGAAAACGTATGTAGAAATAAGACGGGAACAATGTCCTCCGACCTCTAGGGGTCACACTTCATGATCTCTCTGAGGCATATAGTCGCATAGCAGGAGGAGTCCAGGTCGAAGTTTAAGGTGAGAGTGAGCGGGTCTCGCTTCCCTCCGACTGTTGTGCCGTTCAGCTGCCTGTCGCCTCTTCTGCTGCTGCTGCTGCCTCCCGTCGCCTCTCCTCCTCCCTCCTCGCAGGCTGCTCTCTGCAGCTGGTAGCGGAGGTTGCGTGGAAAGGCCAGCAGGGGGCGATAGCAGCCGGGCAGGTTTAGCTTGAGGCTGCCGACTCTGAAGCGACACTCGTCCAGTCCGTCTCTAGCCAGTCTCTCCTGGAACCAAGTCCCCATTGCGTTTTCTGGATACATCACGGTGTTTCCCAGCATCGGTAACAACACCTGACAGGACGAATAAAAACACATTAGCAACAGTCGCGAGAAAAGTAGAAATAGTCATATTTTTAAGGAGAATTATTTCCATACGGCATACCTGTCCTAGTGTATAAACTCCCTCTTGCTCCTCTTGGTCGGTCACCACATGGATCTGAAAAAGTAAAGAAGGAAAGTCTGAGCGCTGACATGTTTGCAACATGTGACAACTTTTTCCAAACATCCAGAGTGATTCCTGCAAGAGATCACAAGTAAAATCTCTGAAAAAAAAAAAATTAGTCAAGTCATTCTTTTAATAATACAGCTCTGCATTACGAATCAGTTTGACACTCGTCCTCAGACCCTCCATTCAGGTAAGGAAAACTTCCTGAGGCGCTGGATGGTTTCACCACGAGGAACTGTTTAGAAAAAGGGGCAGGCACTATTGTCATGTATGTCTTTCCTCAGTGTTTGACTGTTTGAAAATGTGAATTTGTGTCAAACGGAGGCTACGTTGTCGTAATTAACTAGTGAAGACTGCGTGCTAACTGATAGATGGGCCTTAAAATATCAGACACGTCAGCATCAGCACACTGGAGTTGTTAACAGGATCTGAGTGTTTCCTGTGTGACTTCCTGTCAGACTGAGGGCTGCAAGGAAGCTATCCAACTTGTTTGCAGCTTTTTGTCTCTACCTCTTGCAGCTGTCGCCTGCTCTTTTTCTACTTTACAACCAAGGCGCAGTTCATCTCGAACGGGCCTAATATCTGCAAGTCAGCAAGTTCTTATCTCCCTTCTGTGTCATTTCCATTTTCCTGCATTTTCAGTTTGAAACTGTGACATGAACTGTATCATCTGTCCTCTCTTGCCTCAGGTAAGCTGGTTTCTCCGGTGTCTTCTTCTTTCTTTTGCCCTTCCTGCCTCCACACCAGGTCTCCTCGCCTTGCGCGATGGCCCAGAGTCGTCAGCCTGTGTGCCACCGCCTCGTTCCACACTCTGCCAGCCACAAACAGATCAACAATTAGAACCATTAAACACTTAAAGCACTGGGAACAGATCATGGCTTGTTGTATTGTGGTGCAGTGGAATCATTTTAGATATTCAATATAAGTAATTCACTCATTAAAGACAGAATTTGTTCCTTGAAAAGAACAAATAATAAAAAAAATTATAATATTAATGTAGATGATAGTAGATTTTCAGGTTAATATTTAGTCTCCATGTTCAAAAACACATTATTTTTCTCATACTGTCCACTTTTGCAGCACCTCTATTAATCCTCATAATTCTCTGATTTAGTGCCTGTCTCTTTAAATCCTCACAGAAAGTGTGCTCTGATTGATCTCGCAGACCTGAGCACATCATATTTCAAATTAGTCAGAAAAGTGTTCAGAAATGTTTGGTTATGTCTTCACAATTAAAAAATCTTTCAAATCAATAAGCACCATGTTCACATTTAAAAAAGTTTGATGAAATGTCTAATTATTAAAAAAAATAATAATAATTTATTACATAATTACGACATTTTTACTCCAAGAAATGACATCATAATGATCAAAAATACCAATGTAGGCGGACTAGGTCAAAGGGTTACTGTTATCCTTCTTGCGGCTGACCTGCTACAGTAGGCGTGTGGGTAGAAGACTCTCATGCTGTGGGGCAGGCTGAGCCACGCCTGGGCACAACCATCCGGACCTGTGCCATAGCGGTTCAGGGCCCGGAGCATGAGTCGCTCCCTGGCCTTGGACAGTGGCATCAGAGCCAGAGACTCCTTGGCGTTATCTGGAAAACGAGAGAGCGTGACGATGAGAATGAAGTACCTACAGTGTGTTGGATTTACAGACGCTGAAAGTGGATTTACTTTATCGTCATTTACAGCATTTAACATCTCCAAAATCAGCTCATGAAAGTGTCTACATTAGCTCTTCTCAATACCACAATGACATGAGAGGTTGTGTACAAAATATGTTGAAATAAATCGTAAATTGAACTGAAACTTGGTGGTTAATTGAAGGGCATATTCTCTCATAGCTCCTGCAAACTTTGTGTTGAAAATGTCTTGGGTGGCAACTTTCACATCATCTTTTTAACATTTCCATGAGAAGTGAAACCGACACATTCAGTCTCCCACTCGGGCTCACCTGTTTCGAGGAAGTGTCTCTTTGCGTGGCTCTGAGGATCATCGCCTTCATCTGGAGTGAAGAAGAGACGCACGGCCCCCACCTGACCCACAACACAGCATGAAAAAAAGAAAAAAACATCTGGCTCATGTCAGTAACAATCGGCTGTGTAACTTACCATGTCTTCTTTGAGTAAAGCCAGCCCGACGCGGTCAGACTGAGCGCTCTGCCCGCTCCCAAACCTTTGTGGTCCGTAGTAGTTTACAAAACCTCTGGCCTGCAAAGATCAACAAACCAGATGAATGTGGCAGAAGCTATCTTTTTGTATTGTTGCATAGTTGTGTAGCAAATTGAGTTTACAGGTCTTGGGGAGTATGTGAAAAAAGTTGTACTAAGGCTTTTGTGACTCCAGAGGAAGCTGCGTGTTATTTGGTAATTTAGCTCCGGTTGGCTAAGTTGTATTGTGGGTAATGTAGGCACCAGGTTTTGAAAAGTAAAGAAGTAAAAAAAGGTGATGTCTCTGCTTCTGCTCTCACCATTTTGATACATTGTTCTTAAAGTGCAAAATGTAAGAATTTTAGTTGAAATCATTCAAACATTAAATAAATCATCAATAGAATGTGAAGAACAACAGCTTCAACAGTCGGTATATCATCATGATCAATCATGATGTCTGTGTATTGTGCTGCAAAGACATCTACTAAAGTCAGCATGCTAACAAGTTAGCCCTAGCCCATTTAGGTCCAAAGCCACTCTAACAGCTTAAACGTTAACACTCCAATGGTCCCCGAGCTCCCAGTCCAAAGCGCTATCTGCACAGCTGAAATAACGAGAAGTTAGTTACCTGCAGCTAGCAGTTACTCTGTTGTTATGCTGCCCCATGTGTGTTTTGACTATGAAGTTGACAGGTTGCCAAATCTTACATAATGCCCCTTTAATCTGTCAACACAAGAGTAATGTCATAAATGTGATAGTGTACACTGTTGTGAGCAAATATGAGAACTACCTCGACATTCTCGACTGCTTCCTGTACCAGCCCTGCCAGGCGTGTGTGTGTGTTAGTGTTTGTGTCAGTGGCCCCGTGTGGTCTCAGGTCGCGGACCACCAGGTCGAAGTGGTTCCCCTGCAGCCGTCCAAGCCTGAGAGGCTCGCCGACAGAGCAGATCTGCGACAGACGCATCCCTCTCTTCTCGAACTCTGCAGTCTTCTCTTTCAACCTGGTGATAGAAATAGGAAATAAGTGGCCGGAAACGAAGAAAGGACGGAGTTTCACACTGATTTTTTTAGGTTTCAAAGTGAACTCAAGAACTTTAAAATCTTTTAGGATTGGTTTAACTTTCAGTGTCTTGAGTAGGGAAAAACAATTCTGCAACCTGACCAAATCCATGAAAGGAACGCAGAACTACCGTTGAGGTGAGACCTTCTTGACCACCATGGACTGGTACGTGATGGCTCTTTTATCCTTGATCCCAGCGTAGGTGAAATCTGATGGCAGGACACCGAGAGCTGCTGCCATGTAGCTGATGGCCTCAAGAGTCTCCAGGTTCTCCTTACACAGAGTGAAACCTACAGGACGAACACACAACAGAGCACTTAGAGGGAAACTGATTAGAATTTTTGACAATTTCTAATGCATCTTAAAAAAAAATAAAAAAAAATAAAAAAAAAATTTCTATTTCAAACGTCCTTACATGACAATGACAAATGATGAGTTGGGGAATTGCCCAGTGTACTGGCACTGGCTTGTACTTCCGTATAATTTGTTTAAAAATATTTCATGATATCAGTTGGTGTGTGACTGTGTGGTTGTATGCTAAGGGACCTTGTGAGAGTCAACTGACTTGAGTAGAAATAACAGAAAATGTATTGTCCTATGTGTACTTTGCGATACTTTTCCAAGCTTTTCCTGTGTTAAAAAAACAAAAAAACACACTGATAACAAACACCAACTGATATGAGTCCCAAGTCTGAACAAAGAGGCAGATATAACCGGGGCAAAGTGCACATATTTCGTGAAATTATGGCCACCTTACTAGAGCTGAAACTATTAGTAGAGTAATGGATTATTATGTTTGATTAGAGTGCCAACTGTTTGGTGGGTCCAGCTCCTGAATGTGAATTTTTGCTGGATTTCCTAGCGTTATTTCAAAGTAATTTCTATATTTTTAGGATGGATTTCTTTTTTTCTGCCATTAGAAGTTTGATTCGGAGAAACCATTGCAATCATACACCTCACCGGTGTAAACTTCTTCTTCTTTGCGTTCCTCTGCTGTTCTCTTCTTCGGCCTCCCTTGCTCTCTCAGTCTAACCGAGATCGCAGTCGTCCCCTGGTCGCTGAAGCTTTTTGTCTCCACCAGTTTGCCAAACCTTCGGCTCAAGAAGTGGTGGACCACCGTCCTGTGCTCCTTGCTGTCATCAGGGCCGAATGTGTAGGACGAGCCTCGCACTTTTGCGTCTATGAACCTGAAAAAGTCCTCCGCCTCGTCCTCTGTGACCAGCTGGGAGAGCTCCCTGTAGTCAGGGTCTTCCCTCACCCTGATCTCAGGCTGAATGGTGACGGTCATGAGGAAGGGGAAACGGTGTCTGACGGCCCGGTGGACATTTGCTCGGTGGTGCTTGTCGGGGAAGCATCCCAGAGAGAGCTCCTGCTTGGTCGTCTTCTCATCTTTGAGAGTCAACACAAACTGCTCGAGCTCGTCGCTGACCGACTGGCCTAAAATCACGCTTAGATCAAAACTGCCTGGACTAGGTATGGTAACATCGTCCCCACAATCAGCTGAATCATCAGCATCCTGTGAGACCAAGTAGTGACTGTCCTCTTCAAATTCTGCTCTGGTTTCATTGTTTTGATGTGAGGAGGCACAGGCTGCTGTCTGTGTGTCTGCAGCTGTGTTAACACGCTGTCCATTGATGTCTATCTCAGTCACCACAAAGTCTCTGATTAAGTTCTTGATGCTCCCAAGAAATCCTTCATGGTTTGAGATGAAGCATGCGGGGACGTTCACAGCATCACTGTCCTGCCTCATGGTCACTTCATCCAAACACTGCAAGAGTTGTCACTTATTCTTGTCGCTGAGAAGGACAGAAAGAAAAATGTTAAAGGCAGCGAGGGTCGGGCACACGTTAAAAACCAATGTCAGAAGGCTTAAAGAGATGTCAGGAGCTTTATTTCTGCTTACGCACAGGTTACACATGCTTAATAACCCGTCTGTTTACAATAACATCATACACATATTTCCTACCTCGTCTGTGGATACAGAGAGCTGTACCCGCTCTAACAAAGAAAGTAAAGCACGTAACTGTCTTTGAACGGGGACATGAGTTTGCTTTGGAGAAATAACACAGACTTAGCCGTTTGTATGCTACTCATTCAGCCAACGAAGCTGCATGCGGCGTGTAAACGAGAGGCGGTTGATGTAAACACAACAACGCTGAAACAAATCGGTCCTCTTCCGGGTCATGTGACCGTCACGTGACTTCTCTTAAAGGGACAGACACTCACTGCGAGGAGTAACTGAGACAAATTAACCTTTGACAACAGTAATAATAATATTGCTTTAAATGCCGATCAGGGTATGTTATTAGAGCAATGATAATAATAATAATAATAACAATAATAATAATAATGTTATTATTGTTATTATATATTATTTAACCATGTTAAATTAAAATGATGGTTATAATAATGATAATAATAAGTATTGTTATTATTATCATTATTATTATTAATAACATTACTAATTGTTCTTAAGCTTTTAATCATGTCATTTGACCGTGCAGCGCTCAGACAAAATTCCAGCCAACTGAATTTGATGGCAATCGAAAGCTTCCTCTGCTGACAAAGATCACAGTCAGTAATGGGTAAAAAATTTTAGAATTAGGATTAATAAACATACGAGTTACAAACAAAATCCTATTCCCTCTTTTATTGCTTTCGTAAACATCATTGAAATATGAAAATGTATACAAAGAGTTGAAAGGAGAAATGACAAGATGAGGAACTTGACGCAAAAAGCTGCAGGGAAGATTAGTCACCCAGTGGGGATAGTTAACTGGAACTGGGTTGTCCAGTGGTCGGAAATTGTACACATCTTCTTTCTGAGAAGAGCTGATCACTGACTTTCAGCAATTAATCTTGTACTAACATAATCAAATAGTCACCTGCTGAGTGATGTGATATAGTGTTGACTCACGTAATTGTCTTACCATGTAAACATATCTAGAATTTAGAAATCAATGCTGGGAAACAGTACACACACACACTGCCTGCACTCTTGTGTGTTGCCAAAAAAAACCCTCCTCTTCCTTTCCGCCTTAAGAGTGATGGCTAAAGGGAGTTAAATGACCATTTCTCGCTCTTCACGACAGGCACATTTTGTCAACTTTAACCTTATCTTATGACATAAATCATGCATGTGAAGTGTTACCCGTACATAAATATGTACACTTTTGCTGGTGATAACAGACAGACTGATTACTTGTCGGAGGAATTTCGAGCAACATATCTAAACACATGCACTATTTCTCAGCTCTTATCGTAGATACAGATGAGTTACATAACTTCCTGCAGACCTTAGAGGGAGAAAACTGCAAGATGATCCTCCAAGTGATATGTTTTTAATACTGATGCTGCTGCGTCTCAGCTGCTCTGGACAAAGGGCCTGAAATTGTCCCTGCCTGGGACTTGGGGAGAGCTTACATCTGCTTTGAATTTAAGGGAAGGAAAATACCTTCTTTACCACATTGTGATGCTTTTATTGCTATTTTACAAATGAGGTTCTTAAATACCATGCTTTAGTGATGATGTCAATGTATTTCTGTAAAAAGATTTGTTTCCCCCACAGCAGTTAACACACAGCTGGAGTGTGAGCGGTGCCAAAGTATTCAAAAGCAATGGGAGCAAGTGACAGAACAGAGTGCTCGCCCCGTTTTCTATCAACAAATACTTGAATTACAAAATGTACAGTATAATACTTCACACAGACACACAGCTCCCATAAACATGAAAATGTAAGGGGTTGAGTTTGATGCTGATTGACAGTCTTGTCGTGAGCAGCCAGTAAGCTTAGCTTAGCATAAAGACTGGAACCATGCACAATCAGCAAATACCACACATCAGAGCCGGCCCGAGGCATAAGCGAACTAAGCGGCCGTTTGGGGAAAAAAAATAAAAATAATAAGGGGGGGTCCTTATGCATCTGTGCCCAGGGGGACAGTTGTTCATAATCTGTCACTGTATTAATACAATGTATAATGTAACATTATAGTGTGACATTTGTGTCAATAAATGTCAAGCACAGGTGACTCCGTGGTGGTGGGAGGGGGGCCCTAAATCAAATTCTGCTTAGGGCCCCCAAAAAGCTTGGGCCGGCACTGCCACACATCAATATATTCTTAGGAACTGGATAACTAATTTCTAAAGAAAGCTCAAGAAACTTGGATGTATTATGCTGAATCATTTACTTATGCTTGATGGAGAAGGCATAGCGATACAGATGAGAAGACTGCATATTGCCAGATCCATTCTGAAGGTCACTTCCGGAACAGGGAGTATTTCACCCCCAACAGACCCCAGAGACTTGCTAAATGTCCAAATAAGGTTACTCTTCACTCATCTACACAGATGAAAGGATTCTATTGGGTGCACGATTCTAAACAAGAAACTATTTTTACCTATGTTGTCCTAAGTTACGTTCCGTGATCCTGCGGTCACATGGATACACAATCTAGAGACTGGCTGTCTGTAAGAGTCCAAGGCATCATATCTATTTGCCTTGGTTGCCTTGGAGACGGCATTATCAGGACAGCTGCCCAAACCAGTCATCTGTAGGAAACACAGGGGCGAACCAGCATCCAAGGGATTAGGACCTTTTACCTTAAAGGTAGGAAAGACGATTCTGGTGGAAGATAGTTGACTTGCTGTCCCAGGTTGTCATATACAGACATTTTGGGTTCGAATCTTGGCCTTATACGGGCCCAAAACATCAGTAGCCTATTCATCGACGTGGGAATGAGATTCAACAATAGACTATCTTTCTCCAGAATCGCCTTCAGTGACTTCAGGCCTGAAGACGGATATATTCCTTCAAACTGGGTTTGAACACAGGGACACGGGGACAGGAGCTCTCAGAGAAACAGAGACAATGTAGTGATGCTCACCTCTCTTCACAGGGTCATCTGAGGGATAGAGCCTGTGGACAAGCATACAGGAAGTATGGTGCCAGCGTTGGACCTGCACCTTTTTTTCCTCCATCTCCTTACAGTCTGGTCAGGCAAGAAAGAGAGTGCAGGGCATTGCTTTGAGAACAAAGTGAAGTCACTCACATACAGAGCTGGTGGTACAGACCACCATATTAGGTCCCTCCATTGCAGCTGTATCAGTAGGGAGAGGCAGATGTGACAGGCAGTCCGCAGCCTGGTTCTCTGACCCAAGTCCCAAATTGACTCCAATCTCATTCCTGCCTGGCCGGTCCCCTTGGTGGCAAGCAGCATGTCCAGTCCCTGGCGGCCTATTCTTAATGTAAAGCACCAGACCAAGAGATATTAACTCTTCTGTCTATCTGGGTGAGCCAAGGTCAGCAAGTCACCCACTCCTTAGTTGGAATGCATCTTAAGTGAAGTTTCGAAGGGAGGGGTCAAATAGTTCAAGCACTTGGTTGTAAAGCAGCAAGGGGGTTTCAGTTCATTAAAACTTCGCTCAGCATCCCCACTCCACTCAAAGCAAGGGTCTGTTGCGCTGTGCGTCGTTCTCTGCTGGGCGTAAGATAGAGCCCATTGTTTGCCCACTTTTTCAAACGGGTGAATATGAAGCACCACCCAACTCCCACCCAGAGTGTCTTTATTGGTCCGGAGCAGCACAGTCTGTAGTTCTGGTAGTCGTAAGTCTCCCTACCGTTTAAGCAAACAGGAATACCACAGCCCTTTAGAAAAATATGTGTATATCTTTCTACTGCATAGACAGACCTGTTTTGTGCAAGGGCCATCCTCCCAGCAATGAAATGAAATCTTTAAGGATCATCTGCAGTGGGGGTCATTTCTTGTAAAAAAAACGTCAACAACCTTCTCTCCTAACGCTCTACATTTCACATCTGTAACATTTAAGTCTTGAAGCGCTCCCACATTTTCTCAAGATGTTGCTCAATGTTGATATAGTTGCGCAACATTAATCTCCAGACAGCAGAACTGGTCCTAGCACCTCCAGAAAAGGCCTTTTGCTGTACTTTGTGTCCTCCCTGCCCACCAACATCCTTTGCATCACAGAGTGTCTTTGTGTTTTCATGTCCTGCAGATGTGCGAACGCGGGCAAACGAACACGCGCGTCTGCCAAAGACTTTGTGGATGTACACTGGTGACTGAACCTTTAGGACTAAGTAAGCTGTGTGTGTGTTGATGTCAGCACTGGTGTGTGTGTGTGTGTTGATCATTTTCTCCAGATGTTTCCTTTCTCCATCAGGAAATGCTCCACTCTGAACAATGGAAACTGTTTTAGAGGAACCCCAGGGACCAATAGCGTTGCCGCAATTTGCATCTGTGTCTGTTTTGATAGATAGATAGATAGATAGATAGATAGATAGATAGATAGATAGATAGATAGATAGATAGATAGATAGATAGATAGATAGATAGATAGATAGATAGATAGATAGATAGTGTGAGCATCTGTCGTATGCATGCTGGGAACTCTCAGAAAAGGTCATGGGATGCAGCCACTCACTGGTTCCTTTGTTCGTCCAAGACAACAGCAGACAAAAAGTGCTTTATGGGGATTGAACAGAAGGCAAGTTCAGTCGCACACACACAAATTAAAAAAAGAAATGTGATTCCCTGCCTTCAGGTTCCTGCTTACATTCAGTTCCTCTCAAGAGCTGAAATGTGTTAAATCGGGCCCACGTTATAAGATTCCTCAATGTCCCGGTTCCCTCGACAAAAACCCTCCGGGATTCTTGAATCGGACCTGGGATTCTTGCCAAAAATGAGCTCTGTGGCAAACATAACTTTATGATACTTGTACGATTTGTTCGGCAAGACAATCTTCCCAGATGAACACCACTTTTGTGATTTTTCAAAGGATAATTTAAATCTCTAAAAGAAGAAAAAAAAGCTCATGTTCGGCTATAAACAGATGGCATTGCGGTCGCATAGCATGAATGTCACCACCACTTGGTGTCTCGCTACACAATTACAATACAGATTTAATATAAACTAATCAATCTACAAGTTGTACAGTTAGGGTTAGAATAGTTTGTTACTAAACTCGGCCTGTAAAGACGGACTAGTGAGTAGAGGAGTCTCTGTGTTCACTGTGATGATGTTTAATGTCTGTGAATAATGTCTGTAAGTGCTACATAATCCAACTGTGGGTCTCTCTCTCTCTCCGTCACTCAACCCAACCGGGCTGGACAGATGGCCGCCCACCATTGGGTCGGGTTCTGCTCCGAGATTTCTGTTAAAAGGCAGTTTTTTTCCCCTCCACTGTCGCCAAGTGCCTGCTCATCAGGGAAATGATGGGTCTCTGTAAATGAATTCATCACCAAGTGTGGTCTAGACCTGCTCAACCTGGAAACTTTCACGAGATGACTTTTGTTGTTAATTGGCGCTACACAAATAAAGATTAATTGATTGATTGATGATTTTTTTTTACGGTGAAAAGCAAAACGTGTACGTCTTAACCACAGACTTTCAGGCATTTAATCCAAAACCCATAAAAAAAAAAATAAAACATAAACTATGAGACGAGGGAAAAAAGTATACAGCAGTAGAATACTTGAACATAACACGACTGTAGTGGTTCGAATCATTACAGAACTTGCCATGACAGTTTCTTTGGAACAAACATTCCTTAAGGCAAGTGTTTCTATTCATCGACTCGGGATGCAACAGTCAACTATCTTTCTCCACAATCGCTTAACTGGAAGGGCCCTCCCTTCCTGTGAAAATGTTAAGTGTTGTTTTTTTTTTTTACTTTAGCACACATGTTTGATAAATAGCAGCTACTATGGTCAGATGAGGGCTTGGAAATTGGTTCTCTTTTTTTTTCATTCTTAGGTTATCGACAGCGATATGTTGTGGGTTTCCTTCTCGCGACAAATGTACTTATTGTGAGTCGCTTTGGACAAAAGTGTCTGCCAAATCACAATCAAATTTAAACACCAGCTTGTATCTGCAGACAGGGGCCCTTAGGTGCCCTTACACACACACACACACACACACACACACACACACATACACACACATGTCATAAAGTTGTACTATTTCTGAGCAACGTGCACAAAAAAACATTCACCCCTGCCACTCCAACTCCACCCACACACACATATCCAGCCCTCCTTTTTCCAGATGAGGAGGGAGGGCCTTCACAACATAGGGGAACCCCCATGTCTCCACGGACGCTCATAAACAGCAGACTGTAGTGCGCAGCAGCAAGGAGTGAGGTTTGTCTCTGTCAATCACAGGGCAGTCTCTCTCTCTCTCTCTCTCTCTCCGCGGCATGTAGGCTTGTTCTGGTGTGAAGATCTGAATTCTGCTTTGATAGATCGGTCGAGACAAACTAACAATAAAAACAAAAAAAATGGGGAAAGTGAACGTGTGTTTGAAGCGGAGCTACATCACCGTGACTAGTTTGATCGCGGTAAGTTTGTTTTTGTCTTTGGAACATAACTCAGGAAAAACAATCACGGTCCGAGACCACGGGGGGGACAGGGGTCTGTGGGCGAGTCCTCGTTTTTTACTCCAAACTATCAGGATGTTGTGGTGAATTGCTTGAGCAAAGTTTTCGTTCTGGCGAAATACGCACGATGCGCGACGGTGCAGAGAATCAAACCTCTGCAGGACTTGGAAAGGTTTTTATAATTAATAAAAGTTGCAATTTGATCATTTGCCATAACAGCGACTTGGAATAAGTGTGTATGACTTCTTGTTGGCAGCTCATAACATTATATTACACCTATTTACACGTTATTTACATTTAGGGCATTTATAATTTACACGTTATTATGTCGCAGCTATGATGTTTTCAAAGACATCCTGCAATTATCTTTTATCTTCACTATTAACTCATCTGCTCAATATTAGCTGGTGCTGTTGACACATGGTTTGGTGCAAGTTAAAAGTACAAGTAGTGACAATAATAGTGAAAATGGTGAAATATGTCCCCCAGTCCAGACGGTTTCGTTTGTTTGAATAAATGTGTAAAAACCCAAACACATTCAGTTTATCATCTCATATGACAGAGAAAACAAGGACATCCTCAAAACTGGGAAGCTAGAAATGTGTGTGGCTTTGACATTTTTAACCTGTACATATTTTTATGACCCTTATTATTATATATCCTGTTTATTTATCGTACTGTTCATTTATGACAGGCTGCAGCTGTTGCGCAACAATTCCCCTCTGGATAAATCAATCAGTCTCTTTCTCATCTTATCTCTTTCTTGGCCATGTCTCTTGAAGAGTGACTTAGGAGATTAGTCGATTGTCACAGTAGCTGCCGAGGAACCTCTGCTGATTGACTGAATCGTGAATTGCTCAATCGTTTTGTTGTTTTTGTTTCATCGCAGATATATTTTATATTAGCTTCAGCTTTAAAGGAGTGCTGTGTTTTGTTTTAAGGACGACTTTTTAATCAGAAGGGGAAAGTCTTCGTTATTTTACCAAATACACAAGCTGTCTTTGTTTTCATGCCTGAATAAACTGAATAAACAAGCTCACCTTTAAAGGGCAACACAGTTTCATACTGTTTTGTTTATACGTGGCAGACCCTGCCACCTTTTCTAGCTTCAAAACAGTGTTGTGGGGACCTTATCTTCCTCTGAGAACAGCTTGTTTATTCAGTTATGGGAACAATAAATATTTTAGTCATTTTGTATTAGTACCTCATAAATATGGTTAATATTACCATTCTGATCTTTTGCTTTACAAAACTACACAGTGGCCCCTTTAAAACCAAAAGCAAAAACGTTTGGATGTTCCGGCCCATGTCTAATCGATAGTGATTACTACATTAATACACGAGTAACCACTACTCATATACGGGACCACACCCATTTTCAAACTCCTGCATTTTTTTTTATCTCAACTAAACACCCGTTTTATGAGTTTTTATGACTGCGTCTTACGTAGTAGCGACACTATCGCGGCGACAAAATCTGCCCACAGTCCCTACCTTCAGCCCCCTTGCTCGCCACATTATTATCTCAGCCACACACCTGTAAAGTCTCATGACTCAGTGCCTTGGCCAGACAATCAGTAAATGAATCAATCATTCAGGACCTAAAACATTACAGAAAGAGACAGAAAATTGACCAAAATACATTTTAAGGATGTTAGTAGAATAATTATTGGTGCACTTATTGTCAGTGTCCTCGACAGATACAGTAGGTACGTTTCCTTTAACCTGCCTCATTCCTTATCATGACTTCTATGCTTTCCAGCGAATTAAATTGTTGTAGCTCTGAGCTGCACTGGGCTGGAGGCACTTCATATTTAATAATAATAAAGTCAACTGTTAAGTTGACCACAAATATATGGATGAGTACTTCCATTTTGAAATAGTCTAATTTCCGAGTGGTAATCTGTGTTGAATGTAGACATTAAGCTTTGATTAGTTTATTCTACTTTAAAGGGTAACATATGAACAACCTTCTTTTGGGCTAAAGATTCATTGGCTCCGTCCGTATAGAGCAAGTATAATACAATATCACGGTAAATTCAATACAGTATATCACAGCAGTGCTGCTAAACACATTCCTGTGCACTGCAGATCATAAATTCACCACAGTTGCAACTCAGCAACCTGAGAAACAACACTCGCAGGCTAAACGTACAGTGGATATTTACTGTTGTGGTCATGCACTCGACTTCTGTAGGTGTAATTGAAAACAAAATCCATACCAATGTTGAAACGTAACAATACGTGTTTTCTAATCTTCACTGGCAGCACGACATTGTAGGACCACAATGCATAGCATCTCATTAAGGCACTGGCTGCCTGTCACAAGTCCATTTTGAGTACTGTACAAAGAAACGTGTGTTAAACCTCTATGTATGTATGCATGTGATTCAAAAATCAAAAGGTTAGTTTACAGTTAATAATGTACGTTCGGTACATAGCAGTCATATTTTTCCTCTATGTTAGCAAACAGCTCACGCTAAATTAGGCTAATACCTGTTCGTTCAAGTTGGTAAATGCTGCAGACATACATAATGGCCCTATAAAAGATGACCAAGATGTGAGGGGAATGTGAAGCAGCCCTTTTTTTAAGTTAATTGCGGACACGTGACTCTAATAACATCTTTCTTTGTGGTCAGTGGGCACCAGAAGAGACTCAGGTGTGTTTGTCTGTGAATAGTGCTGCTGTTCATAGACAGGATATAACATTATAGATTGATTTTTACCGACCATGGCATGGTGGCTTCACAGCTTTAACATAATGTTTATAGCTTGGAGCTTGGAGGGAGAAAAGGCAAACTGACCTGGTTCATGCAGATACGCCCGCTAACATGTGCAAGACCAAAACATACACATCACAAAATATAGAAGATGCACCACAAATTATGGTCATGCTCAATATGAAAATACCTCAAAAACAGGTGCAGGTGAAAATACATTTTTATCTTCAAGATGGCAGGCTTTTTTTGGAACATTAACTTACAGAATGGCAAAACACTTAAAACTACTTATGCGGTAGTTCCTGCTATACTATACAGGTGGGTGTTTTCAGGGCCTCATTTTGCCCCGATGACACGCGCACGAACACAGATTGACATCAGTTCCCATGTACCACCAGTAGATGGGAACTGGATTATGCAACATGTGGTTTTGCCCGTTCTTGTGTCCCTCCAGGTGTTTTCTAACTGTCACCGTTGTTCCGGGAGGCTGGTGGTTACCTCCCTGTCGTTTAGTGCTCAATTATTCACAATAGAGTTTGACTCCTCACAAGCTGTGGGAGCAACATGCTCTTGCCGTTTTTCCCGGAGCTCTTATGACAGAAACAGACTTTGTAACGCCTCAGTAGGATCGACACAGGTATTGAGCCTGTAGCAGCTGACGTGGAGGGTCAGCACAGTCATCTTGAGTGGGTCGGCCGATCAGTGAGCAATATGTCAATTTCTCAACAAGTGATTATGTCAACCATGCACAATTTCTGACCATATTCACTGACGTCTTTCCCATGGATCTGAAGACAGGTGACACTTCAGTCACCGGTCGAGCAGCATTTGTATTTGCAGTTTCTTTTTTTTATGTTTCTCCACTTATTTATTCAGGTTTTACCCTTTAGTGTGTGACCTGTGTGTCTCGGCCAATCAGTTCTAACGTTCATACTTGAAAGTGCAATGTGTGTGTGTGTGTGTGTTGTTGCAGATCATGAGTGCCTTGTTGTTGGCACTGACTCTGTTCAGCCATGGAAAGTTCCACGACGATGAAGAGGTAACACATGCACACATAAGTCAGTATCTAATTAATCTATCTACGTATATATCCATCCATCCATCCATTCATTGTGCTGTCATGGTTCTCTTTTTTTTCCCTGCAGGTAGACAACATGCTCCCAGGCATACGTGCCATGTATATTTTTTCTATCGGAACGCTTCTCTTCGCCAGCATTGGCCTGTACGGTGCCTGCAAAGAGAAGAAGTGGGCGCTAATAGTGGTGGGTAAAGAAAAACACATTTTTATTATTCAGTTTTAGTAGTTCTACTTCTTGTAGCAATAATAAAACAACAAAGTTTTTTTTTTTCCCAAAATCTGATTGCTCATGCATGTATACTGTATGTCTCTGTGTGTGTCTCAGTTTGCAGTTGCAATGATCCTGAGCAGTCTGTACTTGATTATAAATGAAATTGGAGGACTGGTTGTGCTACCAAAGGTATTTCAATGTACACTTCGATTTGTGTTGCTCGTTTCTTTGTGAACCTGTGAACCATGTAAGCTAGCAGGATGCATCAGGAAATGGCTTTATTGCTTTTATATAAAGCTTCTTGAAGTACCTCAGAGCGCTGTCACGGCAGGGGCAAAGATGGGGTAAAAAGCTTGGCTAAATGCCACCCTGCCTACCGTTAACGTTGCCACACCTGTTTTCCATTCTCCCATGACACTCTGAGGGTTTAAAGTGATAAAGGAGGCAGGTTCAGGCGGGAAACAAGACGCAAACAAAAACAGGCTTCTTTTGTGGAGACGATGGTGTGTATTTTTTCACCTGAAATGACGCCTGTTGCTAGCTGAGTTAGTTTAGCTGTGTGACCTAGTTACGCACCAAAGCTGACTTTTTAATGGTGATTGGTTTTAAAGGAAAACCCTCTAGAATGGCCTAAAATATACACATGATGGCTAAATACATAATACTGAAAGACGTGGTGACAAGAAGTAATCAAAAGCAGGCTTTACTGTTTCCGTCCTGGAATGACGGCTGTTACTAGCTGATTTGTTAGGTGTAGCTATCTATTATAAGCAAATGCTAACACTTAAACTAGCTTTGTGAGCTAGTCGAACACCCTAGCTGACTTTTTAATGTTTACAGCTGGTTTGTTTTCTAAAGGGAAAAGACCACAGAATGTTCTCAAAATATACATGGAATACATGAAAGAACGGCTGTTGCTAGCTGATATGAGCTAGCGTAGGCAAATGCTAATGCTAAAACTAGCCTACCTGTGTGAACTGGTTGAACACTCAAGCTGACTTATGTATAATATGTGACAAATGCACTTGTAAAAAAATAATAAACACTAACATATTATACACTTTTATATCACTTTGTTTTGTCGTGCAGATGGCTGAAGGAGTAAAGATGCACTACCGGGAGATGCTGCCACTGACTAATGCTAGTGAAAGTTTTTTGAAAGAATTCGAGGAGTTGCAGAGCGAAGTAAGTAACCCTGTTTGTGCATTTAATTTGGAGTTTAAAACAGATTATTAGTAAGAGGACTCGCTAGGTGGGGGTCAGTGTATGTTTTTCCAGTTAAAAAGTCCCTCCGTGTATTTCAATGTTCTCTTCCTTTCACCTTGCGTCTCAGTTGCAGTGTTGTGGAATGGAACAGGGCTACAAGGATTGGGGCAACAACATCTCGATATCTTGCGCGTGCCATGAAGAGTCCACTAATCCGTGTGTGAGTGTGATCGCTTCTTAATTTCTATACCAGACCCCTGTGCATCAAGTAAAAAGTACCTTAAAAAATGTGAATATTCGTATTTAATTTCACAGTTTGGTTGATGACATGTAAACGTTAACATGTTTTGCTTTTAATGGTGACAGTGGCACCTGTTCGGAAGTCATGCACCTAATGATGAATGTCTGTGACTTCTAGGTTTTAGCTCCCAAAATGAGCAGCCTGAACAAGTACGGGCCTACGATGATTTATGAGGAGGTAATAAAAACCTTTATAATTAAGTTGTTCGTATCGGTATTTACAAGTTGATGTTTAAACTGTGTTAACTGTTACTTTACATATTGCATACCTAAGGCAGAAGTATCCTCTGAACCTGAATGTGTTTCATGGAGATGCTGCTGTGTAAAACATTACACTGATTGATCCGCTCTCCCGTTTCAGCCGTGCCTTCCACACTTGATCAGCCAAATGATGATTATCATAAATTTCATACTGGTCATAATGGCGGGCATCATATTACTCTGGGTATGTACCGTCAGTCAACTCCTAATTCTCCATTTCATTCTTTACCGCTCTCATTTACACTTAATTCACAGCTGTTGACACATTCTTCTCCTCATCTTGGCTCTACCTTCCTGTCTTATTGGTGAAGGTTGTGTGGGCTATAAGAAAATACCTGCAGATAGCAATCAAGGCCAGAGAAGTAAACTACTACTTAGATTTATTCAAGGGGATGATTTTTAATACAGTGAGGACTGTCCCTGACACCCGCCAATCACAAGACAGTAAAGCAAGGAGCTCTTTGAAGTAAACAGGGAAATAGTGTGGACGACTGAAACTGCCAATGTGCAGATATAAAGAAATGTAAAAGGAAAAATGCACAAGATAATATGGAAATAATACAAAAAATGAATAAATAATAATAACTGAAATAGAAAACTAAAGGGGAAATTGAATACAAAGGCAAATTAATTACATGTAAAGAAATACAGTAGCAAATTGAAACAAAAATAATAATATTTTACATTTTAATAGATTAATTAATGTCAGCATGTACATTTAATATTATTTGAAGTGCATTCAAGGGCGTATTAATCCATTAATTGAGCATTTAATGTTTTTTTTGTTTTTTTTATGCAGTTTTAGTCCAGTAAGTCAGTGAGAAATTAACTGAAGAACTCAAGTAAAGGAATAAAATCTGGGGTGAACTTGCTCCACTAGAAATTCAGCAAACAAACAAACAAACAAACAAACATAACCCTCTCCTTTTTTGACCCCCTCCCTCCTCCGAATCATTTCATACAGTCAAAAGACTCAAATTAAAAATGAATCCATTAGTTAATTAAGTGTTTCAGTCATTTACCCATCAAATCTTAATTCAGCATATATTTGGCTTGTAGATAACATTAACGATGTCTGCGTAGCGAGATGTTGGTGCCGGCACGTCCTCAGCGGAAGAATCCGTCAACTCTTCTGCTTTGTCTCGTCTGCCGCCTTCTGTCCCTTTCTGAAATTGCAGCTCTGTGTTGTCAAAGCATTCACTAACAAAAGATACACAGAGAGTAAGACCTGGCTCTGTTTCACTGTCTTTCAGGTCTCGTCGGTTGCACTGTGCATCACTATCTTGTGTCGGCTGAATCGGAAGGATAATATCCCCACGGTGGTTTACAGTCCAGAGGCAAAGGCAGGCAACTACACCATTCTTTCAGATCCTGCAGAGAACACCTGATTTTTTTTTTTTTTTTAATTTGTCGTTGCTCTTCTCTATGGAGGAGTTCATCATGTCAGCATATTTTGGAAAAAACATGGGGATTGGTGCGAGGATATAAAATGTATTTATGATGAAATAAGTGAAGGTGGATGACAGGTACACTAGTGGGTTTTTCTTTCTTTCATAAAAGTTTCTCTTTGGGTAATAACACGCAACCGTCGTTCATTTTTGTCTTAGGATACGCATTTTCCTGAACATACTGTGAAAAGAGCAGAGCCCCCCCCCACTGTTTGTTTGTAATAAAGCAAAAGATCCATCAGCTGCATACTCCAGAGTTCAGTTACACAATGATGGAACAAGTATGGAATTACTCTGTTACTTGGTACTCGGTTACATGAGATTTGTTTCATCAACGCGTCCTCCCGCTGCCTTCAGTGGGCATCAGATTGATGCAATAAGAAGTCAAGCGTGTTAAAATGTATGTACTTCATGCGATGTGGCCATGTCATCTGAGATTTTAGTGAAGCAAAACTGCAAGTAATTAAAATGAGATGTTTAAAGAGAATGTGACTGCAGAAATATTCACTTAATGTTTGTATTTTGTTGTTTTTCTGATTTCCTGAAATGTTCTGCATCATGTTCTGCCACACTTTTAATGAACTTTGTTTTCCTTTTCTATGTTTATCCAACTTTTTCCTTTGACGTTATTATCAAAGAAACCACTGGTATACTTTTCAAACAGGGGAACAACGCTCATTTGCCTGGCCGACTATTGGGGACAATGTTCAGCATTTTTTCCAATTTATCAGTGTCTGTGATTTGTCTGACAGATTCCTGATAAAAAATAAACTAATCTAAAAATGTGCTTCTTTGGCTCTCATGTAATACCCTCTCTGACATAATCCCACCTAACACACCAACTGATTGGTTACATGTCACAATTATGAGGCTCCAAACACTGAGTAATCTGAACCAAAGTAACTGCTAACTACATGTAGTTTAGAGGAAGTATATAGAAGCAGAAGACAGAAATACCCAAGTAAACTTTTCTCAATTTTTGTTATTGTACCGACCACCAATCGCCACTAGATGGAGCCAACACACAGTGAAAGTCCCATAACTCCTACTCCTATCAGTGTAATGTGTAGAGGCTAAATAAACGGACTCATTGGTGAAAGCAGGATGATTGTTTTTTAATATGAATCCACCATGCTTTCAGCCGTGTCGTCTTGATTTTGAGTTCCTTATGTGAGAGGAAACAGACAAAACAGCTGCTGCATGTTGTTAATGAGTATACTGCACTGCTAATCTGAGGCCAAATCCATCACGCAAGTTCACTTTCGCATTCAAAACATCTGTACATGGGCAGGAGAGGCCTTTCCTCACAGATATAAAATATAATGAAGCATAAAACCCTGGTCCAATCCTGCTGCTGAGGGGCAGCATCCGATCCGTATTAAAAAACCGAGCCAGCTTTCGCCTCCTGTGGCTAATTCATGCAATTTTTTGATGAGAATGTTTAACGACAGCCGCGTGATAAAAAACCTCCTTCATAAATAATTCGCGTCGGATGTGCCTCCAGGCTGTTTTTTTTTAATACCCATTACTGTAAGCAATGTGAAAAGTGACTGACTGTATGGATGTTTTAGTCGGAGGTGGGTTCTGACACGCAGCCTGTCATGGAGCCCATCGCGCTGGTTGATGAAGTACCTGCCTGTGAGCTAAACTGTCTGCCAAAGAGACGCATTAGCAGTAATGAGTTTCTTCACTGTTTGAAGAGTTTTGTTACAAAATGACAAACAATCCAGCAGAGAAGAGGTGGGACGATTAAGATCCTTGTCGTAACACTCGAAGACCGAATCCCACACTGTGTATCGGGAGTTTTTTAATGTGTCTTGCCTTGGGAGTCAAACTTAATCTTGACAGATAAATCCTTTCACTCGTAATAAGTGTTTTGTTTTTTTATGGTTATAAATACCTCAAACTGACGTCAAATGAGATTTAATAGGAGTCATGTGTTTGGTGGATCCCCTAGGTGGCACACAGGCTGCATATTTAAGTGTGGTGCCATCTGACCTTTCAGCAGTGGTTCACCTAACCTCACCTGCAGATGCGTATACTGACACGCCCATCAACAAGCACCTTTAAAGGTGCAATATGTAGGAATTTTAGCTCAACTTTCAACAGAAGCTGGGGGAAAGCTGTTTTGAAGCTTTGTGGCTACTGAAGTTAGCACGCTAACCAGCTAGCCCAGTGCCTGAAAACGTCTCTCCTGGCAGTCCAGAGCTCCTGTGACAGCGGTGTAGAAACCAAGACTCACCCAGTAGTCCAGCTAGCTGCATGGCTACCTGAGCTAACAAGCTAACGGCAGCTAGAGTCATATTAAAGAACAATTAGCAGTTGGTGATATGCTGCCCTTGTTTGCTGAATGAATGAATTCAGCAGGTGGACAATTCTTACATATAGCACTTTAAAAGATGTGCCCCTCTCTTTGAATATGAAAGCAAATTAATACCCCCACCGGAAAAAAACAATACAGTACGTTATACTTTCTGCAAAGGGCCAGTGCATTTGCAGTTGAAGAGCGGCAGTCATTGTAATTGTTCTGATCTACGTCACAGTGAGAACAAGACTACGTCTTGCTTCTTCCACGCAGACGGAGATGGGTGAGTCAGTGACTCCTCGGGCTGGATCCGCGCTCCAGCCGGCTGCAGATAAATGTTGACCCATTTCATCAGTGAAGACGACAACTTTACTGCTCGTCTCGCTTAGCCGACAAGCATGGCAAAGGCTCGGGAATGAGAAGGAGGTCAGGGGTTATGAAACATTAACCGAGGACGTAGGAGTGATATACTTCTCCTCACAAAGAGAGACGGAGAAAGAGGAGGAAGCCTGGGGTTATTAAAGAACACTTACCAAGCAATGTGTACGGCTTTTTCTGGCCATTCCACCCCCCCCCCCCCTTTTTTTACAGCACTTTAAAGGCCCTGGAAACATATTTTCTCAATCAGCTCCTCACTATGAGTTATGGCCCCTTCATAAAAACAAAGTGTTCTGCCAAAGATAAACAGTTTTGGTTATTTCAGTTAAGAGGTTTCTGTGTGACACATTACTGTGCACCGACAAGAACAGCAAAAGCACGACCGGAATTGAATCTCATGGCAGCTGTTTGTTTTCGACACCCTGTTCGCTGATTTTGTCACAGTCAAAGGTAATAAAAACTGCATCCTAACCCGCCAGCCTATCACCGACAGAAGGAAGCACGCACGGATGAGAAACTAGGCTAACTGAGCCAACGTTCAAGCCAGCCTCTTTCCCCAACTGTTGCTTGCTTTAGCTGGGTTAGCGTCTAGTGGTCCAAACTGGGAGCTCGGAGCAACGGGGAGTGTTGGTGCTTGCATTCCTAGCAAGGGGGCTTTGCCGAGCTAACCAGTTAGTCCAGCTAACCGGTTAGCACGGCTAACGATAACTGGCGTCATACCTTTAAAACTGGCATTTCTTCACAGGCCGTTGATGTTAGTTCGTGTTTTCACTTAAAATTCTCACATGTTGCACCATTAAGAAGACAAACCTATTTTTGATTTTGGGCTGAACTGTCCCTTTAAGATCGAAAACCAACATTTTTCAGCTGCTTGTGGTCTTGGGGCCACCTGCGATACTGAGGTGGAAGATGATGGAGGCAGGAAGGATAGAGGTGATAGGGAAAAGAAACAAATGAAAGGAGAGAAAACAACTCAGTTTCAGACAGATGAAGGAGTGAGCATTGCCTTCGGTCTGGCTCGATCAGTTCGCTTGAGCCTGATGGTAATGACAGAGGTTCATACGCAGACACAGTTCCTCATTCATGATTAGACGTATAAACATTCCAGTGGCCTCTGACCCGCCCGAGCTGCCTTGTCCTCCCGTCGCTTGATTGGCCAGTGGCTCCCTGTGTTTTCACTGGCGCAGACGCTGATATGGGACTGTGCATGGGGGAATTTTTGCAAACGTCTGTGCGTTTGCGAGCTTGTCTGTGCCTGCGAAAGAGAAAGCAAAAAGGGAGTGAGTGTTTTTTTGGGGGGGGGGGCTGTCAGCCATGTTGATGCAGGAGCCACCTCTGGGTGTTGCGCAGATGTGACAGTATGTGAACGCAAGGTGGCCGAGCGCCGTCAAGAGAGGCTGGATGGAGGCAAAGGCCACGCTGCTGGTAGAGGAAAATAGCTACAGTATGTGCCTTTCTACTTCCAAGCTCCCACATTAATGTGAATATGCTCTGTTTAGCCTTTAGTAGTTCCAGTTGTTTTCTTAAGAACTCCTACACTTAAACTGCAGGTATTTATATAAGTGATTTATTCAACAGATGCACTGAGGCCTCATTCAGACCAAATCGAGCAACGCAGCATTAAGCGCGGTGAACTCTTGCCTGGATAGTTCCGGGTTTCTGGCTACCGGCTTGGGAGCTACAGCTCCTCCAAAGAGGCTTCTCCATCCGGAAACAAGTTTGCAGAGTACTCGAGGATGTTGTCTGAGGCACCAAAGCAACAGAACGGGACACTGGAGCGGCATGGAGCGCCTCTGCGCATGTGTCACCGTGACATCGGCTGTGTCACGTACACTGGTGCTTCGAAGAAAACATGAAAAATGTCCATTAGAAGCACTATGGTGGTGGGCTATATTACATAATAATGTCATTTTATTCATTTAGTGGAAACAGCTCCAACAACAATCTTTGGTTTCGCGAGGGCTCTTTGGCTGGATTCTTGTTCTTTGATTTCCAGGACGGAAGCTAACAGCAGTGCAAAAGTTCAAACCAGTCCCTGAAATCACTTAGAAATGGTTTTACCACACAGATGATTCCATCCACAGAAAGCACAACTTTTCCTTTACTCTGCGCTGGTTTTAAAGAGGCTTGCTGTAAACGTACCTTGTGAAAAAATGCACGAGATAGTAATCACACACGGCCGAACATGTGAGCTGTCCGCACGGCCCCCGACCGGTGATGGTTTCATTGAGAGACAGTGTCATTCAACAGTAAAAATCCAGCGGACCTCTCTGCCGCTGCCCGGAGGCTGCTTTATCACCCACTTAGTGTACTCCAGTCTGTGTCCCACATGTGAAAGGTCTGGATGTGGAAAATACACTGACCTGGTAAATGCAGCAAAGCTATTGACAAGCGGAAAAGGGAAACAAAACACTGCTGAATGTGGAATGCGATTGATTAACGGATAATGTAATGCAGCGTCGCTTTGGGAGCGTCACCGGACCCTGCAGAGTGTAAGAGATGGGTGAGACACTCCCGTGACGTAATCGTGTATCAAAAGTGATGGAAATGCACAACCTAAGTTCAGACACACAGACACACATGGTGCTCGCTAACGTACGCTTACAGCTAATGCACGGTAAAGCGATCTGGCAGTTTGGGGCGGATAAACACTGCGGGAGTAACATGAATAAACATGAATGCACCTGCAGTCGAACTGGCTTTTCTGGTGGTGAACACACCATTAAAAAACCACCAGTACTGATAAATAGAAATCTCATCTGATGTGACTCAGGCACACATGTTCATGAACGAGGTAGCGTTTTAGTCATATTCACCTGAAGTTCAGTCCTGTTGCTGACCTTTCTTATCCGGAACGTAGCGACAGGTGTCCAAATAAAATGACACCGTGAGTTAAGTTGTGGATCTCTCTTGGTTTGAACATTGGGATAATGTAAGTACACAACCGGACAAAAAATATGACAAAGGCCTAGTAGTTTTTACACATTTTAATGCAGAATTCTCAAGTATTATATCTTAAACTGTGAGCAAAATCCTGATTAATTCCATCTCCACTACAAATGAAGCACAGATCCTTTACTACAGCTCTTTTCTATAATAAAAATGAATAAAAGAGCCGTAAAACATCTGGCTGCTAAAATATAAGAAGTGGCTGTCGTTTTTTTTTTTTGGATCCGACCGCTCACTGTGTCCAGCCGGTGGAAAAACTTAATTTCCTGCCCCGTTTGTGACCCAACGAATAACCCGACTTTTAACACACTCAGACACAACACCAATCGTGTGGTAGACTGCCTGCACGTGAGCCATTAATGGGTTACTCGCTACAACTTGGGCTTTTTCTCACACTGTAAAAGTTAAGGGGAAAAAAAAACTGTTAAACCTCTGCCTGGGTACAGTGAGCACTCTGTGCCAGTGTGGAGGAATCTGTTGACTGGCTGCGAAGCACAGGGAGGTGAAGGAAGGCTCATTATTTTTAATGGCGTCTCTCCACCGGTTGAGAGAGAGCGAGAAAGAGAGAAAGAGAGAGAGAGAGAGATGATGGACCATAATGCTATCATAGCTAGCTCCAGACTGCAACACTGAGGCCTTGTCAAACGTATGCAAACATGCATGTGATACAAAAACTGAAAAAACCTGCACTTCTAATGTTTTTCCACTGCCACAGTTTCTTGATTGACACGTTAAATTTAGTCTGTCAACACATTTCCATTTGGTTTAAGGAATTAAACTATTTTTTTTACAAAATAACTGATGGAAAAGACTAGTTAATTACACTAAAGAAACTACATTGTGTAGAACTCAATCATTATTATTAAACATTTAAAACATTTTTTGAAGTTATACAGAGATTCATATGAATAGATCTATTCCAGTCGAATCCCTGTACACTGCATGTGCAGCTAGAGCAAGGAAACTAGCTTAGCTTAGCTTAAAAACTGCAAAGAGTCTGACTCTGTCCAAGGTGCGTGCTGTGATTGTTTTTTGGCCAGAAGCAGTGACTTCGCCACTAGTCACTGTCACTTATGACAACAAGACTCCACTTTTAAATTCAATTCCAATAAGTGTCAATAAGGTGTCAGCCTCTGACTCATCTCAGAACTCACCTAAGAACTCCAGTTCTTTCTGTCATTTTCCACCAGTCTCCTTTTCTTTTTATTTATAAAGTAAATTCATTAAGTCCTTGAATAAGGGAAATGTTTTTCCTCAGATCTCAATGACACTTCTTTGCATCAGTTTGCATTGTCCCTGTTGAAATACACATCTAACTGTACCCACTCAGGACTTTAGACTTACTCCCTTTGCAATCGCCACAACAAGTTCTGTCTGAAGTATATTTATTTATATATATTATATTTATTAAGTATTTAGAACAGTATAAAAAATAGATCAAGCCCCAGGTCTGAAAAGTGAAGCCACCACAGAAGTGCCTATAATCTGCTTACTAATGGCCACTGGTTGCACAAACAAGTCAGATTGTATGTAAGCTTATGAGAAAATGACACCAATTCTCTCTTGATTAATTACCTTACTAAACAGTTTCCTGATATGTTTGTGGTAACAGTTGCTAGTCTAAAGTCGTCTTAAACACAGCATGAGGTTCATTTTGTACATTATGATCTCATGTAGTGTAAAATACACCGTAAAGCAGGGCATCCTTTAGGGCTTGGCTACCTATTGATTGATACCAGATCAGTCCTTTGGTTCTCAGTCTGCTCCAATCAGGATATCTTCCCCAGCTTGTCCAAATACGATCACTTCTGGGCACCCCCAGAAAAGGTGGGGACAGCCCTTATGCGGCTCCAGAACTCATAACTAAGAATTAAGGCTTCAGAGAGGTAGTCCACAAACTACAGGGTGACGTCACAGTGGGTTTACACCTGGTTTGAACAAAGCTTTACTTCCTGACAACACTGAACAAAGGAAAGCTCCCAATTCCCTCCTGTTTCCAGGCTTTATGCTGAGCATACAGTCACGATGGTGCTATTAGCAAGAAACCAAACAAGCATGTATCTCAAAATGCTGAACTATTCCTTTAAAGAAATACCTATCAGCATGCATGCTTTAAGAAGCACATGCTAGAATTTAGCGTCCTGCATCCTTTCATTGCCATCAACCTTTCTCTTTCACATCAAACAGCGTCTAAGGCTCTAAACTAGCAACACCGCCGACTGTAGTCCTGTAATTACCTTGTTGGCCAAATCCCAGCTGTGAGTGTGTGTGTGTTTGTGTGTGTGTTTGCAAAATATGTCCACGTGTGTGTGTGTTCGTGGACCGACAGGAATGAAAATGGGAGGCAGGCCACTTTGGAGCAGCTGCACCGATGAGTCTGGTGGTTTCAGTGCCCGAGGAGGAGAGCGGGAGAGAGCTGTCCTTGTTGTGATTGATGGAGCGGCTTCCTGTCCTGGTAGAGGTTATTGAGGAGCTCTGAGGGACCATCGTTATTTCCTGATGCTCTTAAATATCCTGTTCCAGTCCCACCCCCCCCTTCATCTTTTTCACTTTCTCAGTCCTTCAAGCCCCCTGCCCCGCTCCCCTAACCCTCCCCCCTTGTTTTACAAAGGAATGGCAGATATTGTTTACATACGGCAAGGCCGATATCTCCATACGGCAAATTATCTACACAGTATCTCACATCCAGCCGTGCTTAGACCATTAGATAATGTGTTGAGGGAAGTAAAAGCGCCATTTATCACAGATGTAGGCTAACAGACACATTACAGCCCACTAAAAATTGGATATGGCACATACTTAAAGCTGTTATTCTCCCAGTGTCTATGCAAACAGTCAGGAATCAGACCTATAAGTCACGTATATCTTGGCCGTGTTTGTCCACTCCCTCTCTTTTTTACACCCGTTTTGATCTCTGTCCTGCTCTCTTTTCTTTCCCACACTGCCTTTTTTCTTTTCCGCCTCATGTAAAAGTTTAGAGAAATAGTTTGAAATTTAGGGGAAATACACTTACTCGCTTTCTTGCCCGGAGTTAGGAGATTGATACCATGTGTCTGCATGCTACATGCGTAGCGAGGGCCAGGAGACGGTTAGCTTAATTTAGCATAAAGACTGGAAGAAGGGGTTTCACGGGGGTTTATTCGCTGGACTATTTTTTGGCCTGGCACAGAGACTTTCCTGGAGTATGGATTGAATAAACAAGATATAGCATGTCAGTTACTGAGCTTTAGAGATGCTAGCAGGAAGGGGTTTTGGCTAGCTGTTTCTGCCTGCTTTAGGCTAAGTTCAGCTAATTACCTCCTGGCTCTTGATTTATCCTTATCGCATCTATGAAGCATGACATGTGATAGTAAATCATCCGCTTAAGTTTCACCGCAATGCAACTAAGCGTATTTCCAAAAATGTCAAACTGAGGAGTACTAACTGCTGCTAACTGTAGCTGCCGTTAGCTGGTTAGCTCACCTTGCACAGGAGCTTTAGACAAAGATGGGTTGGGGCTAGCTGGTTAGCATGCTTACTTTGGTTGACATCTGCAACACAATACACAGATGTTATAATGTCAAAATGGTTAGTTCTTGACATTCTGTTGATAAGTAATTTTTTTTTACTGTTTTCAACTAAAATTCTTACATATTGCACCTTTAAACAATTTTTTTTTAACTCATACTCAGACGTTTTGATTTTTTTAGAGTATAGACTTTTATGCCACTTTTGTGCCATTGTCAGCACACTAGTTAGGTGAGTTGGCATAGTTTGTTTCACCCAAATAACATGGGGACTCTTGTCTTTTGCATTGTATTTAAGAAAAGTCACATTTTTAAAGTACCGGGAGCGTCTTTTAACCAATAAACCACAAAGCATGTATACTTTGATTGCCAAGGCATACCACTGGTTCTTTCATTGATTTCCTACCTTCCAGGCAAACTTTGTTTTTAAGTTAATTTCAGAGACGTATGAAAAACAATTTGCAGAAATTCAAGCTCCAAATCAAAGTCCTGTTTATTTTCTAATCTAATTCCAAGCACAGGTTGTTGGCAGCACTTCCACATCAATGCATTCAAGATAGACATTATAAGTGTAGGTGCCAAAAAAATCGCTGCACATACTTGCTGTGATGATGAAAAATGAAACATAATACTGCCCGAGGAGCAGCTCTGACCTTAAAGGGGAACTTTGCCAGTTTCATGCATCAAAGTCTGTCTACAGGTCTCAGGGAGTAATGCTGAATATGCGGTAAAAGTTTTAGATAGCCTTTTAGCTCTGGAGAGAAGGGCATAAATTGCCTCGAGTGATGACACGTTGGAGTTGAAGAAAAAAACTATATATGTGTGTGTGTGTGTGTGTGTGTGTGTGTGCAGACTGTAAGAGAAATAAGCTTACCAGACCCCCATAACCCACTTCGTACCTCTGAGCTCGAGGCTACATTAGCTGCTACTAGCATAACCAGTCAATTACCAACAGAATTGTCAGTGGTGGCACGGTGGGTTAAATAGGCACTGGATTTTGGAAAGGAAAAATGTCTTGCTGTTTGTGATTTATGAAAACCACAACTTTTAAAAAACATGATCCCATTTAACCATGTCCCTCCCAAGTCCTTGCTGTCGACTGTCACTATGCATTTTTGAAGCCATGTTTTTTCCACCTTATTTTATGTGAAGTTGAACACAGACCAACAGATGCCAGTTCAGAGGATATGGATGCAGTACGTTGTGATCTACACTGGCTCTGACCAGGACTGTGAATCCAGGGATGAGGAGATAAGGAGAGTTGTGAAGCAGCAGAGAACTGAGAGAGAGTCGGGCGTCATCCGCTGACGGTAACAGCACGCTCAAATATTTACACATCTTACTCTGTGGACCGAGGATTTATTTGTTTTACAAAAAGTTAACAAGCTAATTAAGCTCGTCTTAGTTCAATAAAAGAGAGAGACCCTTAATTCAGACAGTGTATAGTTGTGTTATTTCTGGTTGGTAAAGAAGATGGTTGTAGGAGAATTTCCTTTCTTGAGTTTATTGTGCCAAACTTGCTCGCGGTACAAAATGTTATTTTATTTTTTATTTTGGTCGGGGGCTAGCTCGTTAGAATGCTGACTTCAGTAGACACTTCTGCAAAAAAGCTCATAGACGTCTTTGACATAACGTCAACGCTGTTCGTACTTCACACTCTGTTGATAGTGTAAGTTCATTTTGTATAACGTTGTGAGCTAAAATTCTGACCATATTTTACAAATTTCCCCTTTAATATTGCTGTTTGGCAGCAAGTGTTAGTAGGATATTGGAGTTTTCTAACAGGAACTTGCATGCACCAAAAAAGAACACATTGTAAATTCAAGCCTTCTCACCAGCAGTCGGTGCTTGCCTTAAAAACCATTCAGAAAATGGTTATCATCAATTTAAGAACACTGGCGCACATTCAAGACCACCAGAACCTGGACACTATGGACACCAGACTTATGAATGTGATATGACATAAATTGTAAAAGTACAGACTACTTAAGCCACCAAATATAAAACTCTGTTCAAGTCTTCCTGTTTTATTTTATTGGCAGCTTCCGCATGTCTAGGAAGTTCACAAATAGTCTCTGTCTTACAGCTAAACGTGTGCTTCCTCCAGACAAACCTACTGAGCATCATTCAGCAGTCCTGTTATCCCAAATTACGCTAACTGCCGGTGAAGAGGGCAGAGACGGAGGGAGAGAAGACAAGAAACAAAAGGGGCTTGAGACTCAAGGCCACAAAGTACAGAGTATGCAACAGTTCGATGTCTAATTAAATTTAGTATGAGGGGAATTTGCCAAGAATGGAGCCATTGTTTGGGGGCATCTGGAAAAACCTGACATGCATCTGCGCGTGTGGTTTTTTTAAAAGCTGTTGTTCTGTGGAGGAAATGGATTTGGTTCACTGAGGAGGAGAAAAAAAAAAAAGACAAAGAGAAAAAGATAATTCATCATAAATGACGCGAAAACACAGCATTGGTGGCGTTTTTGTTGAGTAGAAACAACCGAGCACAACAGATGGGATGATGTGTGGTTGATTTGGGGATAGAACAGTTCAGGCCACACAGGGAGAGACACATAAATATTGCTTTTTTCCGTGGATGCCTGAGATGATAAAATATAACCACACTGTAGCTACATGACAAAAACACCTCAGCCATTTTCCCCTCGATTGCTGAAATCTCTTATCAGCTCCTTGCCATGATTTGTGTAAATACACAGGCTCAAACGACTGCCCTGCCCTCCTTTATATACACCGACATGGTTCTTTGGAGGAGCACAAAGCCTGCATGTCTCACTGGTCGTGTATGGGAGTTTAACACATTCAGATAGAGACATGAGAACAAGTCATCCCAGATGGATTCATCTCCTACGTCAACACAGTCAACCCGTCAAAAGAAACCTCATCGGAGGCCTCCTTTGACTGATGCTTAACGTCGAGCGCTCACATTTGTAAATTTAAGGCGAAATGCGGTTTTAATCTCAAGAAATGTTCATGATAACAGGCCAGAAGAACTGTTTCTCTAACTGCTTATGAATAAGAAATAATAAACATACATTTCAAGGATGACTCATGCTCTGGATAAGCCGCTCAGCTGAGCCCTGGAAGTGTTTCACAAGTAGATACAAACTGAAGAAATTTCAGCCCACTTATCCGGCTACCCTGCCCTCACAATCTTTACCTCTAGTGTCACCGGCAAGGTCAAAGTTCTCACTTATCCAGTAAAATATCTCAGTATCCAATCAACAGATTAGCACAAAGCTTCGACAGATTGATTGCCATGTTCGGACACTCATCTTCCCTTTGGATAAATTCCCCTTAACTTTTTGACCCCTCAACTTTTCATATAGAGTCATCATCGGGTCAAAATATGAATTTCTCCAACACTCAGTGTGAATTGCCATGAAATTTGGTACATATATTCATGCTCCCCAGAGGATGGATCTGACTGAATTTCACCATCCCCTGACTTTTGTCCTCCGGCGCCACCAGCAGGTCAAAAGTCTCACTCATCTGGTATAAATACCTCAATATCCAGTCAACAGATAGGCACAAGGTTCAGTTACGACATTCACGGTTCCCAGAGGGTGATCCAAGTCCACCATAAGGTTGAACTTTGTGGTTTTGAGTGACATTTCTCATTAATGATTCAATGGATTGCCATGAAATTTGGCACAGACACTCATATTCCCCTTATGATGAAATGCCCTTAATTTTCGACCACTTAACTTTTGTAAAGCGCCATCATCAGGTCAAAATATGAATTGCTCCAGTTTGTTGGCGGTATCTTGTGTTGCTAATTTGCAAATGTTAGCATGCTAAAACACTAAGATGGTGACAATTTTGCTAAACATCACCATGCTAACATTGTCATTTTGAACATGTTGGCATGATGGTGTTAGCATTGAGCTCAAAGCAATGCCAAACCACAGATTGAGCATCACAGAGCTGCTAGCATGGTTGCAGAGTGTTGGTCTTGTCCTATGAGCTGTTGTATCAGCTTTTATTAAAGCCCCTGTACAGACTTTTCATTTAGTGTTGATTTTGGCGGCCCCGCTGGACGAAAGCGGTGGTGTTTTGCCGGAATGAAGACTGCATTTCCCATGAGCCCTAGCGCCTACTGTCGTGAAGACGTTTGTCTGGCCGGCGCATGTAGATTTGTTTTGGAAACGTCGGAGAGAAGACTGGACTTGCTTTGAAATTTTTTTTTTTTAGCAGCTATCTGCAGCGTGCATATGGATGAGGTAATGTGTCTATTTGTATTTCTATGTAATATAATATGCCGCCGGTGAAGCAAAGTAATGTTAAAACTTGTATCTAAGTTCTGTCTATGTAATTGGATCATGCCTTTGACCTGGACAAATGAGAATTTACACAGACATACATCTAAGTTCGTAACAGTAAGCCTACAAAAACTGCAGTAGCATTGCCAACATAATACGTTACATTGTAAGCTAACTGTATTACCGTGATGTCTGTGACATAGGCTAAACATGCAAAGACACAGACACTATTGTCACTGTGTGTAATGCTGCTGTTGCACTGCAATTTCCCCGCTATATATATTACCCACAGTGCTACAGAGCTAGCGTTACAGCAAAGTCACAGTGATTGTGATGGATGTTTTGTTCTAAGTAAGAAACTGAATCATTTATAATGACAGAGGATATTACCGATGCATCGTTGCAGGTCGGCTGGGCTGATACACACAGCTGAAATGGATGCGTGATCTAAGACGTTTGTTGTCGTTTTTACGAGTGTAGTATCAAGAGCTAATCTAGTGGTAACGTTAGCCAGCTTTGTTGTGACAACATAAATTCATGTATTGCTGTAAACTACGTCCCGCAATACATTTCTTAAATGAAATACTATTTACATACCTGTCTAGGAGGAATCGGGCAAATTCTGGATGTAACTTGAATCCCTTCAAGCCCCGCAACTCTCTCCATCTCTGGAAGGAATCGCCAATGTTTATCCGTGTTTAGCCCTACCTCGATCGGATTCCCTCTCGGCCTTTCGTTGGTCTTCGGTTCTAATTATTTTTTATTTTAATTGTCTCATTATCAGCCATGACAAAAGTTTTAGCTCAGTTAGCACTGGCTAGCGTAGCAACAAAACAGATATGCTGAATGTCGTCAGTTCCGGTCTGACTGCCGTAAATCGTTTCGTCAGTGGTCCGACCCGACCAAGGCCTTTCAGAGGTATAGAATTAGACTACTTAGAAAAAGCGTATCTTCACACTGATGGGCTCATTTGCTGTTGTAGGTAACAGAGACACATCAGCAGAAACCAGAGACTTTTATATATCCAGTTAAAAACTCCATACAGGGGCTTTAATGGTACACACAAATATAACCTGATCTTCATGGGATTGTTTGCTTCAAAACTGCTCAACGATAAGATGAAGGGGGCAAAGAATTACCTTTTATTCCTGTAATGCATGGCTACCATTTTGGATATGAACTCTTCCTATGGAGAGTATTATGTGGATCATTAGCACTGGTATTCGCTAATTTGGGACCCAGACTGCGCTCAATGGGAAGCAGATCTCTGAATTCAGCTGGCAAGTTGTGTGAAACATGCTGGCACGGTTAAAGCACTATCACCCAAAAAGTAAAGGCTTCCACTGCAAATCACGCTGAGACACTCTGGCAATACACCAGGGTGTGAAATTCATCAGCCAATTTCAAAAGGCACTGTTCAATTCTGCTACTTTGTAAAGTCATGTGCACGGCAGTGGAAAAAGCTGCTCACACCGAGTCAGCCATGGCCAGAATTTCAGAAGTGACTCAGGGCTGGAGCTTTTGACTCTGCCCCTCAGTTTTGTTGTGAAGTCTGTGTGATTTATCAAGATAAGGGCTGAGGGCTGAGAATAGTGGATGTCCAACAGGGGTCACTTCTTACCTTTAACATATTGTTCTTTTCTGTATTATAATCTGCCAGAGAAGATCACTGAAACAGTCTTACATGGGAAAACTAAACATTCAAGTCAGATTCTGACATGAACACATGTGAACATCTGCTGCAGTATATAATGTGTAATCCAAGGTTTCCACACTTCTGTCACATCTGGGTTACTGCAGCATGTTTTCTTGGTGCTTCACTGACAAGAGGACGAGACAAAGGAATATCATCATACGTGGTATTTGGACTCAGTGGTTAACAAAACATTGTCTAAACTATACGGCTGATAGGGGCTAGAAAAAAGCAAACACCGTGCTTATGAGCGATTACGTAACTCGCCTCTTTAATTCCTCTCTCCTGTGAACTGCTCAATTGGGATTAGTGGTGCTGATGGCCTCATAGGGACCGAAAGGATCAAGACATTGTTCCCACCAAACTCCCTCTGGCTGTGCCTCATTTTACTTAATAGTGTCGGCAAAAGACTCTCTACGTATCTGTTCCTGTCTCACTTCTCTTATTTGTCTCCTCCCTCTTGTTTTTCTTTCTGTGTCTTCTGTCCATCCCCCCCTTTTCCCTCTCAGCTAAGTGAGTGACTTAATAGACTCTGAATGGCTTTTTAGGAAAGCCAGACCTCTGTGGTTTGGACAGCATGTGATGGTCAGGCAGGCTGGGTTTGAGGTGTTGTCATACATCTGTGTTATGGAACTTCAAAGTGGATACTATTACTGAGACATCTCAGATGTAATCTTTGACTTCACTGTGACTGCTCAAAGTTGTCAAATGACCAAACTTGAACAGATGGATTCTTTTAAATGTCAATATTGAGTAATAAGCAATCAAGAAACTGGAGTTGGAAATTTCATTTTCAGTGGTTGTGCTTGGGTTGTATCATGTGAGTTGTCCATCTGCTTTGCATGGAGATGGACTCATCCAGTACGTAAGACTGCTCTCATCACACACAATCCAATGAAATGACTAATGTGCAATGTGATATTACCAAACTCTGCATTTCTTCCTAGATCTGTGGGGGATTTTTTAGCATCTTTCAGCACATTCGTTTTGGTTTTGCAGTCTAAAACTTGATTGTTTTGGTTAACTCTCACTGCTCGCTGTGTTGTTTTCGGCAACACGGGGCACCTGTTATTCATGAAACACCAAGCAAAAGCTACTCTCCAACATTAAATGACTCCAAATGAATGCTAATGTTGCTCAGTAACTGCTAGATGTGTGAATAGGCACATTTTTGTGAGCAAGCAGTAACACAAACACTTCATCGGTGCTCCAAGCTCCCATTCTGGACCACTAGCTGCACGGCTAACTGAGCTACCCATCTAACAGCAGCTGTTAAGGGTTAGACTATTGAGATGCTGCTGCCTATTTGTTTTGAGCATGAATTTCACAGGTGGTCAATTCTTACATACTGCACCTTTAACGTATATCAGAATACTACTCTGCAGGAGTGATTCATCCATTTTATTCATTATATTAAAGGAAAAGGGAAAGGGGAAAGGGGAAAGGAAAGGAAAGGAAAGGGGCGGCAATAGCTCAGTCCGTAGGGACATGGCTTGGGGACTAGTTCAAGTCCCACCCGGACCAAAAAAAAAAAAATAAGAATGATGTGGACTGGCAGTTGGAGAGTGTTGGTTCACATCCTGGGCATTGCCGAGGTGTCCTTGAGTAAGGCATCGACCCCTAACACTGCTCGTTGGGCGCCGTGGCATGTGTGGCTGCCCCTTCGCTCATCTCCTCTACACTGTGTGTTTGTGTGTGCTCACTTGTGTGTAATGTGAGTGGAAAAAAGAATTTCCCAATTTGGGATTATAATAGTATATCAAAGAAAAAAAGAATGAGACTCCGTGGTAGGAGATTTAAATAGAAAGAAAGGACTGATTTTTCCAGAATATTTTATTTAGGGGCTTTTAGGGTTTAATTTAGCTCAGTGCGTCATTTCTTAAGGCAGCAGTGGAAAAGTCATGTGATTCCCATTTACACTTTGACCAGGACGGATGACAGTTTTTAATGTCAAATGCACTGTATATTAAGACCGTGCGTGAAGCGTACAACACTTACATAATGGAAACGACTTTAATGGTGTGACCTGTTGATTTGGACGAGAAGGAAATCCCTAAATTAAAGAAAAACACCTGCATACGTGTCTTAATAGAGTGCTGGGCCATTATAAACTGCCAAAACGGTTTCAGTGTACGTTGGCCTCGATTCAATATAGAGTGTGTGACACTGATTTAAATTCTCCAGGCAGTGTTCATTTGGGTTGAGGTCAGGGACGGCCATGAGGGTGTTTCCACTGCAGCTGAATGGGCAGGTTGCAGCACCTGAGCAGCTGTTAGCCCTTTTTAAGGAATTTAAATTGACACACAGCCCAGGTTCCAACGTCTGCTTGGCATCTTTACTTCTGGCTTGGTTAAACAAGACCTACCTCCATTGCATCGAAACACAGAGATCAACAATGCACTGTAAAATATCATTGCTTTAGTATCCCACGTGCATTGATGTGATGATCTGATTAGAACACTCCTCTCTCCTGCAACCAGCTGGATCGCCTTCCCTGTCCTCACAGGTCCTGCTGGAGGTATGATATCGGATGACACATTCCCACACTCCCAGTCAGGCATGGGAGAGTTGGGTGGATGGGGGGGGGACTGCGAGATCTGGCCCCACACGTGCCTCGCCGCCTCTGCCAGAACTGGCCCACATAGATAGGGACGCAGACACCTACGCAGGAGATCCACGGCGAGATGTCTTTGCGCAGGTACAAAGTGTAAGAGTACACTGCCTGTGAAATGCACAGAAGCATTGCACACTTGATCATGTATACTGAGATAAGAGAGGAGACAAGCTTAGGCTCTGTCGACCAGATTAAGATGAACACCAGATACTTGTGAGAAAAAGGCCAAAAGGTTAGATGGAGAAAGAAAGAAAGAAAGAAAGAAAGAAAGAAAGAAAGAAAGAAAGAAAGAAAGAAAAATCAGATGACAGGAGTAAAAGAGAAAGTTAAGTATGTAGGAATATAGACAGAACAGAAATATGGTAATACCCAGCCCAGTTACCAGTATATTATGTTATCAGTTAAAGATTCTACAAACCACCAAAACCAGTTACTTTTCAAGGGGAAGTCGGACCATCTTCTTCTGTGATCGTGGCGAACGAAACAGGTAGCCGAACCATGATGCTTTCTTACCACTAACCAAGTGTTTTTTTTTTTTTGCCTAAACCCAACAAGATCAAGATAGCATAATGATGACATGAAGTTGCAAGATAAAGAAAAAACAGATCCAAGAGCTTGCCATAACACCTAGATATCATGTTGAATTGGGAGCCAGGAGTGACAGCCAAAGACAGCAGATGTGGGGTGGTTGAGGGGAGGAGTCAAGAGCAAGAGACGGAAGCAGCGTCCAGAAACCACATTTGCTGCAAAAAAATGGCGCCCAAGTGACTTGGACTGCTTGTTACTTGCGGACATCGATTGTAGAGGGAGAAGATCCTGCCTGGTATCGCATCATTTCCAGGGACCTCCTGTCACTGACCAATCGTGAGCTGTGTGAACCGCGACTTCAAGACATCCAATCACAAGACAGAAAGTTGACTCTGAAAGGCGACTCTGAAAGTTGTGTAGTCTGACCAGGGCATAACTTTCAGCAAGAAAGCCAATATTTCCCAAAATGTCCAAGCATTCCTTTAAAGGAAGTAACCCGGTGTCCTTGACTTTTGACCCAGATGCTGACGTTTCCATGATGGACTATATGTGTGATCCCGCTGCTGTGAGGTCCTTGGGTTTTTGTGAAGTGTCATGATGTTTTATGCTCCCGCTGTGACCTTTTGTTGTAAGCCCTCTCCGTGCTTTTACAACACCCCCGTGGGACTCATATTCTACAGGTCGACGGAGTGAAAGGGTGAGAAACGGGCATCAAAGTTCAGCACTGTCACGTGAATGGATGGACAACGGCCATTTTACAGTCGGAAAGAGCAGCTTCACACATGCCTTTGAGGGAAGATTTTAGTGGCTTTCAGTCACCATGTGTGTGAGACTGGGGGAGACAGAGAGAGAGAAGGACTTACACTAAATCTGTAACTAATCCATTTCCCACAAGCATCAGGCTCTCTACATCTCAGTCTCACTGGTTTACGACACCACATCCACATGTTCAGAGCTGGCTGGTGAGTAAACAAACATGTGTTTGTGATGTTTATTGTTCGCCGGCTTGAGGTTTTACCATCGAGCGTACAGTTTCATCATGAAAAGCGCCGTTGAACCAGCCATCAGAGCGCAGTGCTGATTAAGGACAGATCAGCTTGTAACAATAGAAAAAGGCCCAAGAGAAAAGACAAGTCAAGTCGTCGTTAAAATAGCAACAAAGGGCTTGGTTTCTGTTGGGAATAGAGTAGACTGTGTGTTACAGATACTGTGTGTCACTGATTGTAGTCCAGAGGTATGGTGAAATCCATCTTGTGAGGCCAGTTTATAAAAAAAAACTATTAAGTGGGACTCAAGGGATATTATGATGGAAGCAATGATTTCCATATTTTTGACCTTCGGACCATTTTTCACCCAAGGGTACTGCAACCCTGATTGCTCACCTCCACCCATGGAGCCGCTTCAGAGGAGTAAGCTGGTGGACTCCAGCGGCCTCGTCCGCTGAGGAAAACCACTGTTTATTGCACTGGAAAACAAATGAAATGATCTAATTCACTGGCAAGCACATTATTGGCGCCAATATCAGATATTCAGTCTAAATTAATAAAGAAAGTGTAAGGACATAAGGACTTTTTTTAAGGAGGTGGTCCGTGTCACTGGGTGGCTGGTTATTAGTGTCACAGGCCATCACCTTCACCTTGGATTAAACCTCCATAAAGACCCGGAGCAATGTCGCAGACGAAAACTCCATACGACAGGATTTAGTGAAATGCGTCTGAATTAGCGCGTGATAGTGCCTTAATGCCTCTGACTTCTTTTTTTTTTTCTTTCTTTCCCTGCCATTTTTTTCCCCTCCTTGGCCATGTGAAAGGTGCAGCCAGCCAATACAAACTGGATCAGGTTAATAGTTCCGTCACTAATGGATGTTATTGTTGAGTAATAGGAGAATTCACTGCCAAGGTCTGACATGTGTTAGAGAAATTGGGCAAAAGTATACCTGCCTTACAGGGCAATAATCACTTGTTCTTATTCTGAGATCATTTTAGCATTCAGTAATCGTTATAAGAATTTCATTTTATTCTAAAGAAATGTCATCTTTAGTGTTTTGCTGAGCTAGATTTAGAAAGTAACCAACAGATAAAATATACTGTGTGCTCTCACTGGCTAGCTGGGAGATACGTGTTTTTGCGGCTAGTTCGCCATGTAAAACAGGTGCTCTTCGTTTTTCTAGTCTGATAAATAAAACAAGGGATGTGGCTATTGCTAGTACTCACAGCTATCAAGCTAGCATGTTAGGATCGGGAATTCTTGGCCGCACTTTCTCTGCAATTGCAATGTGACTTGCTTGCTAGCAGCTTTTTGCAATAGGCTATACCCTCCGAGCCTTGTAGAAGACTCAGGAGTGTGTGAGGGTAGGCAGGTACATGGGTAGATGAACAGTACATCCAATTATTTGATTCATTTTAACTATCTCAGCTTTAACAGAAACAAGCTGTAGGCAGCTCCTAAGTATTACCATCTATTTACTTTATGGCAAATATCTTAGCAAACAGGCTAGCGTATTTATTAGTCCAATGTTCACACTTCTCGTAGCTCTGTTTTTGGTCTCCACCAACTCAGGTAAATACAGTATCTAGCACTTAAATGTTCGATTGTGGTCATAAGCTAGCTGCTAACTTTGTCTGCTTTTGGTGCTGGTGGCGCTTATAGCAGCTTTAGCTTTCAGGGACTCTGCTTTCTAAAAAGGCATCCATTCCCCATTCAAGCGTCTCCTCAACCAATTTTAATTGGCCACAAGTGAAATTTTATCACCCTAACCAGAATGTTTTCACATGTAAAAGGAAGACAAAAGTCTTAATTCTTAATAAATAAAGCACTTAATTGACATCAATTGGAAAACCTATAAAAGCTGACATTTTTACAGTGTGTCCCAGCTGCAGGCTCCTTCAGACTGAGGCCAAAACAAAACTTTATCTTGCGATCCGACTCCTGGCTCAAAGCTCCTGAGCATGTCGTGCTTTAGACAAAACGCCGGCTCATGCCAACATGAGATATCCTCCATCTGACAAGAATGACACCTACCCTTAAAAATGCTTTGTGGCATTTAAGTGCTTTCCTGTAATGGAATTAGTTTTAACGGCGTAGTTGACACATGAGATAAGGATGAAAACATCCATCAGCGCTTTTCAAATTTTAAGTTGCTGACCTGAATATCCTCCGAGATTGAAAACACATGCGGCGCATTAAGATGCCTGTTAAGGAAATCTTTGTCGAACGGTTCATCATCAGCTCATAAAAACATCCTGCTGGTTTATCAACTTAAGTAACCTCAGTGTGCTTTCATTTTGTTCCTCAGTGTGAATCATTTTGGAAGAGCAGCTGTGACTTCTTTTTAAGATTCTTTCTTTCTGGGGCAAAATCAAAAGTAGACATGTTAAATGTGGCTCCTGCTGCACACCCGGTAGGTGGTGTTTCAGTGGAACTTAAAATGTGTCTTCACTCTCCAATAAACACATTTTGTAACCCTTAATGCATGCGTCCAACATTATCAATGATATTTTTTATATTTCAAGATGTTTTTGGATCCAAAAGTGATTCTATTCTGGTATAAAAATATTCTCAAACTAAGGGGCGCAAACTTTTTTTGGGGGGGGAAAAAAACCTCCTCAGTTATTTCTGCGCTTACAGATAATCAACCAAGCTTAAATTCCCCCCTTAACAAATCTCATGGTCGACCGTTTTGTGGCTGACTGAGTCGAGGCCGACAGCAGCCTGTCTCTGCAGCAACCCTCTTGTACATCCACCAGGAAAAAGAAGAGCGTGTCACAACAGATCAGCCGTTTGTTGGAGGCAGCGTCACACGCTAATGGCAACAATGTGTTTTCTCTCCCCGCAGACGCCTCAGCAACAGATAGCCATGTGCGCTCCCGGGCTAACTCTGCTCGTACCCTGCAATTTTCCAAGGATAGCTGGGGAGGTTGTTTTCATGCAGAGGTCAAACGCAAGCACCGGGACATCATTTGAATGCTGTGAGCAGGTTCAGGAGGAGTTCAAGGGACGCAGGGCATCATTTTCATAATTAACCGTGCTGTAAGTAGTGAGGCCCGTTTCCTGTGATTGAGGCTTTTGGTTTTTGGGCTCAGTGTTTATTAGCGCCATTATGACTGAATCAGAGCTGGTCTGACCAGTTCCTGTTGCGTAATTCCATGTTTCTTTGAGCTGGACTAAATAATGCTTCAGGTGGTGGGTGTGCTTACATGTCTGTATTTGTTTACCTGAGAGTAGATGAGGGTGTTTGTAGATGCAAACACACAAACTGTGGCAGGCACAATACCTACTTTAAATAGTTTGTGTTAGCATTTTTCCAAGCAAGCTCCATGAATGCTAAAGTTATGCTCCCCAGAAGATGAATCATGATATATTTGGTAATAAGTCTGACTTTTGTTTTAGTGCCATCAGCTAGTTGAACTTTTTGCTTGCCCCTCAAAAATATCTCAGTATCTGCTGGTTGATTTAAAACAGAATGAAGTTCAGATATTCATTGTTCCCAGATGTTGAATCCTACTGACGTTGATGATCCTCTAAGGTTTCCTTTGGTTCTATCATCAGATTGACAACGATAGTTTATAGCGACACATCTCAATAGATGACACAAAACTTGGTACGCCAGTTGCGCCCCCCAAAGGATGAACTACAGCAACTTTGGTCGTCCTCAGAGTGTAAATGAGGCACCATCTAACGGTCTTAATTGATCCTTTGCTTTATACCAGTAAAGCGAAAGACATTCCAGCCTCAGCTGTTCTGTTGACAATTCCATTCACCTCAGAAGTCAATGCTAGCAACCCAGCCAGGTTAGCCTTTGTTAGCCAATAGCGATACCAGTTGGAAGCACTGCATCATGTGGCATTTAGTACACATTAAACACTGTTGCAACAATTCCACAGATAGAAGTTTGATGGTATTCTGAGCGTGAGACTGATATAACGAGACACAAATAAGATAAAAATAGTGTAGTAGGCTATCTCCACAGCTTTCACAGCTGGCACGAGGAAATAAATCCAGCCAAAAACTCCAAGAATTAACACCAAGGACGTTCACCCAAAGAGTCAACCCCTTTGACCGTATAACCATGCTGACATTAGCATTTAGCTCAATGGACGTAGGAATAATCTCACAGAGCTCCTAAAAAGTCCGCTGTTTACCCCACGGATTCAGTCGTTACCTTGACCTCATCACCCAAAGGTGCTCAGTTGTCCTCTTTATTTCTTTATTGGTAGAAGCCTGAAGAGGACACAGAGGACAAGAAACGGGAGACGTAAAGGTGCCTCTCCGTCTGTCATATGTTTTATTCATTTTGTATCCTAAAGCCAGATGGCAGAGGTTTGTTACGCAGCCTGTCATATAAACTCTTGAGACACATAGGTTCGGGTTGGGCATGGAGAGGAGGAAATCGAGGGGTTATTAAAAGACACTAACCATGGAAAGAGCATGATGTTTTTCTTCCGAGACAGCAGAGGAGACAGAGAGTGTGATACATTTCCTTTTGGACATGTGAACCGTCACATAAATCGCCGCTTCACCTAAAGATTTAGGTGAATGCAGGATCTGGACAATGCTTTTTCGCGCTTCCTTGCCTTCTTCTGCAGAGGTGGGTGTCAAAAACGGAGAAAAACAAATCATGAGGGGAGGTAGGAAAAGTGCTTAAGGAGGGGGCAGAGGTTTTTTTCGGGGGGGGGGGCCTCAGACAGGATGGGGAGGTTACGGCAACCGGGAGAGCAAAGGGCAGGGGAAGGTAGACAGGGGTGAGAAAGGGGAGACAGAGGAGAGGAGTTTGAGGTGGATGGGAGGCAGAGGGGAGAAAGAGATGGAGGGGGGGGTCTTTAAAGTGTCTGGGACAGATTATCCTTGGAAGGCAATCAATCTTCACTGGGATTTAGACAACGGCGGGGTGGGGGTGGGGGGCCAATGCACACACACACACACACAGAAACACACACCGAGGGATCACCCCTCTTAACCTCATCCGTCTCTCGCTTTTTTAATCTTCCCTATCTTCCCTTCCACCTTCTCCCTGAACGATCGCTCCGTCTCTCTTTATACACTTGAAGTTGAAAGTCAATTGAAGATAATAGTGTTGTTTTCTCGAGGTGTTTGAACCTGGGGTCCCCTCGGACATGTGGCTGCAATTTTTAAAATGCAGGGGGAACGAGCGATGCGGAGAGGCAGGCGGAGACGGACAGCGCAGTGGTGGGGGGGGGGAGTTCTGGTTTCGGGGGGGAAACATGAGGGTGCATTTAGCCGTGTGGAGAATCGCTGGATCCACGTGAGCACTGGAAAATAAAGACAGTCTGATCTGCAGATGGTCGAAATCACAGTCCTGTATTGTGTCAACAGCTCGGGCCTCAATAAACTGTGGCATCCCGGCTGGAGCGGTCCCCGATTCTCCACACATTTGTAACTCGGGGTAAAACAGATTTTCCTTTTTTCTTCAGTGTAATTATTCAGCCTTGTTGTCCAGAAAGAAAATGTGTTTTAAAAAAAAGAAAAAAAATCCCAGCCTTGCTTCAAAGTGGAGAAGCTCTCTTATATCATTCCATTTCTCCTTGACAGCTTCTCGTCTCCGTAATAAGCCACATATCAAAAGGCCATCTGTGAATACATTAAGTCCATCCACTTAGTATGGATGCCATGATGACAGGCCGCGTAGCGAAAAAAAATCAATCTGCACAGCGGCAGCAGGTAAGACATGGTCGGACACGCACACGAAATATGCTGAGAGAGAGGAAAAGAGTGATTTAATTAGCTTGACATGTCAAACGCTGGAACCTCTGAAGGTGATTGAAGCTAATAGAAAATCAGATTTGTTTTTGATGACTGGGCAATACTGAAAATCTGGTATCTGAGATTATGCTAATTAAAAAAAAAAAAAAAAGATCCAGTACTTTGGGGAGATGTGTGTGAAACGTTTCCTTTTGATCTTGAGTTTAATTCAAATCAGTGCTCAGAGTTTTGCATTCAAGTCTTTCAGTTGATTCACAATGTGGAGAGGTGTCCGCTCCCGGGTTAAGAAGAGGTATCAGGTGTGTTAAAAGGGCCTGAACAACTTCAGAGGACTTGGGGAAAAAAAGAGAAATGCAGGGGAGGCGAAAAATGTTATAAGGCTATTTTCAGCACAGTTTACAGAGCATGAACCCATAGAGACTTAAATAGGCTGTCACACACACACACACACACACACCCACACACACACACACACACACACACAGGACCAGTCAATCAGGAGACAGGTGCTATGAGGCAGAAGGTGTTTTCAATTAACTTATTAAGCGGTGTAATCAAAATACCTACAAGGGAATCTGAATTAAAACAACGAACAATACACCTTTTTTTTTTTCTTAACAGAAAAGCACAAGTGTAAATATTATGAATGAATTAAGACGTGTTGTGCACACTGTCACGGCTTACTGGGACACCGACGAGAACAGAGCCCTTGTTAACGTTATTAGCAACACATGTGCCTGACAAGCCAAGATGTTTGCTGCGAATAAGGCCTGTATGCATATGTATATGTGCATATACACATTTATATCAACACAAGTATATAGCGTACCTTTTGGTGGGCACACTGCATGGACGGACACACAATTGTAATGGAAATGCATGCACATCTTGACATGCACACACTTTGAATAGATGTACAAGATTATACGAAGATAACTCTCAAAATATCTAATCCAAAACAGAGCGGGTTCAGCGCCGCCCAAGATTGTGATCGGTTCAAAGACATGCAAACAAGCCAGAAGGTTTTTTTTTTTCCCCTGTACCAGAATGAAACTTTTCTTGGGTGCTGATACAGTGCTGCGGAGAACAATCTTACCTAACGAAACTGCAACAGAAAACCAAAAGCGGAAAAAAAAAAAAAAAAAATGGCTGAATGTGGTGTTAAAATGGTAAGTGAATAGACAGGATACAAACTCCAGCCTCATGAGTGGAAGTCCTGTACCTAACGGATGAGGCCGCAACAGCCGATTCTTGATGTGTCACTCTTTCATAAGCACACATGATGATCCTGGGGCAACATTCATTATGATGTTCCAGGAACAACGCTATCAGATACAGTTGCTTCCCTAATGTGACTGATTGGGTTTGATAGGTGCCGCCTCTCTCCCGCACACCACCGACCAGCCATTTCCTCACGGCACACACAAGGACGATCCTTCGCATGATGTCCACAGTTTAAATTTAGAAAACCTGTGAGGTTAAACTACGCGTTCCAAGACATTAATATAATAAAATACGAGTATTATTGGATCCAATTTATCATACAGAAATCTGTTGCTTTAAAAGCTCTGACAGCGCAAAATTAAATCACTTTTCCAGAAGATCTGAACACTAAATCACTAAATCTTCATTTAGGATGATGATATTCAGGTGGGAAAGTTTCAGCCATTGCACTTCAGACTCTTAAAATATTCCCCCTCCGTGAAGAATGGCACTCCTTGTTGAATGGCTGGCCAAGCGCGGCTCCACACTGCGATAAATTGAAGCCATGGATTTCGAGTTAAAGCCCAAATCCCTGTATTAAATATCATACTTTTTGCTGCGTCAGACTGATTGATTCCCAAAGTGGCAGAGAGCATTTGGCCCGAACGCGGCAGCAGACAAATTCTAATTCTTTCTGCGCGCTCACCTCCAAGTAATGCGTGTATTACTTGTTATTAAAGTTACAGGGTCGAGATGACTGATCCACTGGAAGAAGTTAGAGAAACCTTTTTTGAAAGCAGAGTTGTTTCCTGGAGGAGGGCTGTCCTTGGGTTTTGGTGCATGTTTCCAGCTGTGAGATCATTGTGAGCATCAGTCTTTTTTCTTTTTCTTTTTTCCCTCCTCGTCTTTTCCTGTTCTGAAGAGTGTCTTCGGCGAGAGGACAACACACACATGCGGACGCACACGCACACGATGCACACGATGCACACGCAGATGCAATCACTCTGTCTGTTCAGCTGCCAGGGCTAAGTGCCCTGAATCTGCAAGATCTCTATCAAATTTGCAGACCCACAGAGAGCAATTTCTCAGTGTGACTGCACGTGCATGAATGTGTGTGTGCTTTTTTTTTTTGCGTGTATCTCTCTGTGTGCGCGTCAGAGTTTGTGTGTGTGTGTGTGTGCGTGTGTGTGTCGAGGCCTCAGTCTGTGTACACTCAACTCGGACCTCTGCCACAGCATTTGTTAGCATTTCTTTGTTCTCAGCCTTAAGACAAACATCTCTTGGCAGATCAGATCACATGCTCTCTCTTTTTTTTTAACGCACACACACACAGACACATACACACACACAGAGCGCTGCGGTCTCATGTCCCTGATTGATAAGATGTCTGCTGAGAGCTCTATCTGATCATTTCAACATGGTTGTGTTGACTGTGGCTTTGCCCGGCTTAACTCGCTTTTCTTTTTCTCCCTCTCGACTTTCTTTTTCTTTTGTTCTGCATCACTTTAAGTGTCTCATTTTAACTTTTCCCAGTTTCTGTCGTCTCAATCATGGATAAAAAAGGAGATGCACAGTAGATTCGAGAGCGTTTCTTGCTCCACTTGAATCTTTTCTATTACCTTCCTTGCTGTTGCCAGAGGGAAAAAGAGGAATATTTATTATAGGTGCTTTCAGCTCTCTGGTTGCCTGCAAAGTAAGTCATCTGAGAAATGAAGCTCAGTCAGTTGTTGCTCTCAGCGTAAGTCACTTTGGATAAGAGCACGAGGAAGACGCCTTGGATGTAAATGTTTATGCGAAGAATACAGAGTTGTAATGGATTGCATGAGATGTGGGGCCAAATGTAAAAGCTGGCAGGAGGTCATTAAATCATTTTTTTTCCGCCCCCTCCAAGCTGGTCCAGACAGAATGCAAAGGGTTTTTTAGTAGTGGCACGCATTGCATTTTAAAGTCAAGATATAAGTGTGCTCGCAGAGGCTTTGTGACCCAAATTAATGAGTAAAATAAGGATGAGGATGTTGTTAGCAAGCTGCAGCAGCCCAGTCGCTGGAATAAAATGTTGGCATTAGACTTTTCAGCTGATTTACATGTCAGGAGGAGGAGGAGGGCTTGGCGGTGGCATGGCAGCTAGGTGAGATGGCTGCCAAGGGAGAGTCCACTGTTGGAGGCAGCATCTCAACAATTACGAGCGTGAAACCACCGGATACTGTCAACAAGAGGCCGCTGTTTGAGATGGCTTTTCAACACTTCTATTCGAGAAAAAGCACTGGATACTTTTTTTAGACGAGAAGACTAATGTTTGGAGACAGCATATCAATATTTGTAGGCGTGAAACCACTGGATACTAATGACGAGAGACTGCTGTATGAGGCATTTTTTCAACACATGCAAGCACGAAACAGCGGGAACTGTTGAATGACCACTCTTCAAGATGGTATTTCAAGAAGGCACTAGATACTGTTAACGAGAGAACACTGTTCGACACAGCATTTCAACATTTGTAAGCGTGAATCCACTGGATACTTTTAACGAGAGGCTGCTGTTTTATTTGCCATTTCAACGTTTGTGATCGAACAGCAGTGGTTTCTCGCCAGTTTCACATTTTTCCACCGATTGCCGATAACAATTGGTGCCACAACATACAGGTACAGCAATGTTTATTGAAGAAACAATGGATGACAAACTCTGGACATAGACATAACTATGTGTTTCAATCCTGCATAGTATTTGAAATAAAAAACTATTTACTGTAGGTGCCCCTAGTGGTAGTATTAAGAAAAAATCTGGGCTGAAAGTATACCGATTTTCTCCCAGATTATTTTCTCTGAAATAATACTTTTACCATCAGAATAAATTAAGAATGACGCTAATGGCATACAATTTTACATACACTGGCTTTTATAAAGTAGGATACACAGATAATTTGTCACCTTTTACACCCTCTCCATCTGTCTTTCCGTCATCTCATCAGTCGTCACTGAACTGTAAACCTCTGCGTGACGCTCTCTATTTGTCGGCCCTCTCTACCTGTCAGTCAGCCTGTCAGTACTCAGTTAACCGCTGCCGCTCATTAGTTTTTTCTGTCTGTAGAAATCTTCCACACATATCAGACGAGTGGGTGACTGGTTTCGGCTCCCCTTGTCTGTCAGTGTCTTTCCTGGGCAGCTGCTGGGGAGGGGGGCTTTTTAAAGCGGGAGTGCTGTGAATCATATGTTGCTACCTTGATAGATGTTTGAGGAATGCCCCAGGGCTATTTCAGTCCCCCCCACCGCCTCAATGCCTTTCACTATCTTCCCCACTTCTTGTCTCTCTCTTTTCTTGTCTCGAGTCCTCCAGTGATAGGTTGACTTCTCTACTGTGACTTTCTTTTCCTCTTTCATCAATCTTAACTCATTCCACTGTGACAGACAGACTGGAGGGATCTCCCTAAAAGAGGCCCAAGTGTGTATATATTTGTGTGAGTGTATATGATCTGCAGATAAACGACCACTCCCCCTTGCATCCGGCCGAGACAGAAAACTATTTCTTTCCACTGTCATAAATCTGCCAAGAAGAGATATATATGTATTTTTTTTACATTTTCTTCAGTGGCAGACACAACTACTATGCAGCAGCAGGATTGTGTTTTAATAACGACTGATGTTATCACTGATGTTTATGGGAAGTAAAAATGTTTTATATCTCAACATTAAAGAAAATTATGCGGTAAATCAGGAAATTATTGCACCTCTTTTACTTGGCATGTTTATTTTATTTTACTTTATTCACAATTTCTAATGATTAAAGGTCTTCAAAAGTCAGACAAACTTCTGAAAGCACAAACATATTTACACGTCATTAAAAATGCAGACCTACAAGTATTCCCATTTAATCATCTTTTATCTCGATTCAAGTGCTATTCAAGTTTTTTTACAAGTAAACAGACACTTGTGCCTGGACTGTACTGTCCTCGAGCAGAATGGACATTAAAGCATGAATAGCCAACCTGAACCTTGATGGGATGGGTTGGACAAATGATGTCTTGGTTCAGGTCCGTTAGGTCATGGGTTGCGTCCCAAGTCGCACTCACACTAAGGCATCTATATCAAACTTTTTCAAGGGTGCCTGGTGAAAAAGACAATAAAAATGTTTTCTTATGAAGAAATCTGGTATCATTGAGAAAAGATGATTTCTATTTCTCTTTTAACAGCACATGTGATGATGTGAGAGGGAAAGTCAGCGAAATCTTAAGGATTCATCCACTGGGAACCATGAATATACGAGAGAAAACAAGCTATCAAGTGGGTATATCACTGGATAACGCAAAACCTTGAGCCATAGTTGGCGCTAATTGGTCAAATTCAGGAGATCACCAAAGTCAGTGGGATTCATCCTCTGGTGACCATGAATCCACTGGGAACCATAATTGTACATATTTATGTATAATTGGACAGTACAACATCAAGTATGTATATTTCGTTGGATGAATTAAAACCTTGACCTGTGGGTGGCGCTAAAGTTAAATTCAGGGGATCACCAAAGTCAATAGGATTTATCCTCTAGTGACCATGAATGTATGTACAAAATTTCTCAGTAATCCTGTTGAGATACTTCAGTCTGGACAAACTGACTAACCACTACAACATTCCCAGTTTAAAGTAATGTGACTGCACTTGATGAAAAACACACATCTTAACCTCTAACTTCTTATGTGGTTATATTAAGCATCTTTGTCCGTGTATGACTTTGTTGAGGGGACTATGACGATGTAAATGTCTCCATTCAACCGCAGTCCCTGTCCTTTGAATCGATACAGCAACAATGGAAACACTGCATCACACACGATGCTCCCATGGCTTAGAGGAATGCGTCTGATGTGAAAAACATTAAGTCATTTGTCTGCAATGGAAAAAGAGACGGGCAATTAGGAAATATGCACTGCAATATCAGATAAAGCCATGAAGGCAGTATTGAATGAGTAAACCATTTTTTGACGGTCACTGTGGCTTCGGCCGCAGTTTTTGGTTTGTGACCGTCCCTCTGAATTCGTTTCTTGTCACATAATTCTCTTTCCACTTCCTTGGTCTTTTCTCTTCCCTTAAATTCCTTATGATCTTCTCGTACATCTGTCTTTTTTATCTCCTTGTGTCTTTCGCTCTGCTCCCCTCTCTTGTTCTGTGAGATGGACGCGACCTTTCCGTCCACTCCCTTCTTATGAAAGAGGTTCTTGAAATCACATTAACCTAATGCATTAGGCTGTATGCACCTCATCATATGGGAGCTGAACTCCTAAGTAAGCATTATGACATTTCCTCTGAATGGATCCAAGATCAACATCATCTCCGAACCGGATGGTGATCAGCACTGTGATGTCTACAGTTACTGATTGTACTGAAGTTCTGGGTACATCGGTCTTATAATTGTGGGACCTTTTTGACCAGAGGACCAGCTGCATTTACATCCAGTATTTCTTCAATCTGATTGAAATCCTTCTCATTGGAGATTCAAACTGTACAACAGAAGAGGGGTTTTTCCAACAGTCTTGTAACCTTAGTATGCTCCCTTCAAACGTCTCCAGCGGTTCTTGATTTGGTCAGTGATTCACTGGATTCTGTCTTCGTTCCTCTTTTCAAACAAAAAAGACCTTTAAGACCTCCAGCTAGTAAGTTTTACCGGCCACAGACCTTTTTTTTGCGCTTCCTGGAAGCACCCAACGTGGGCTGAGCGTCATCAGACAGATATATGTATTCCAACCAGAGAGAAACAATTTGATTAGGCGTTGACATTATTCACCAGGATCAGATTTGATTGTCTCTTTCCATTGAGGTGTTTCCCTGAGGCATTTTTATTCTGACTGAGCGTTTATTCTGACTGTTAGTGGAGTGTTAGGGTCTAACACATCTACTGTCCCATAACAAAATATAATCTAAGTCTGTTCTTCAAATAATACGGATGAAACTTTGAAAATGAACTGGTCAAAAAATGCTAGAAAAAAGTAGATTTAACATGTTATGCTTGTGACAATCGTTCCCTGATTTCCCTGTACAGATCACCTCACTCTGGAGTTGTGGCTCCATCGGTCTTCGTCTCTCATTAGGTAAACAGACTGACCTTTGACCCCTGTCTGCTGACCTGCTCCAAGGGTTGTGTGTCTGGGGTGTAACAGTCAGCCAACAAGCATGCTGAGAGTGAGATAGTCATCATCCAAGGCGTCTTGAGGGGGACTTGGCTGGTCTGGATTCCTGTGTGGCGTTCCTGGGAATACTGGGACTAAACTAAAAAAGAAAACCCTCACCCGGGTTGCCAAATTCTGCACTCTTTCTAGGTTTTCCGCACCATATTCAAACATATATTTGTGAACAGCATGTGAGGGTAAACGTGTGTGGGTATGTGCCTGGTGTCCCTGTACCTCAAGGTCCCATAATCCACTTGTCAACTGACCGTAAACTTCGAGAGTGTGTGGTCGCCGCGACGGCTGCTGGCTCTGCGTGTGTGATGTGGGACATTCCAACCATACCAGACGATCACGCATAAGGGGACAGAGAGAGAGAGAGAGAGAGAGAGAGAGAGGGATCAGCCAGATCTCTAAATTAAAAGTCCCCTCAGTGTGATCTATGCAAAAAGCCAGTGTTGGCGTTTAGATGGGTGTTAAAATATGCAAATGTGAAATGGAAATATGGTCTTAAGGGGCTGACATCAAAGAGTCAGAGAGAATTACAGCGAGGTGAGAGGAATCAAATAAATTAAATGACGACTTTGCCGTACTAAATGTGTCTTATTTTGGTCCACGTCCACACCGAAAAGCTCAGACGACAGGAAATCTTGCTTCCTGTGATCTAATCGCACCTCCTCCAATAAATGACACATGGAAATCCCCCGCGCCAGTGTTTGTGATGACCAGACACTTCATCAGATCCTACAAAAAAGCCGAAAGGAAGCTATTTGTCAAAATGATTCCAAAACGTGTCGGATGTGTCCTCTTTTATCAACCGGCAACAGTGAGAACAACAGCTGTGCTCGACGCGAGAGCGCGTGCCAATGTTTTGATCATTCTGTATCATCCTGTCTGTCTGAGCTGACTGACGTGTGCTGTCATTCATCATTATACAAAAAATCCCAGTTTTCAAGGTGTGTGAGTGATTACGCTTTGCTGCTCGCACAAAGTTTGACTGAGACAAACTCGCTGACATGAACCTCTCTCCCTCATCCGTCGTCCTTCATTGTCTTGGGCAGCAGACGACATGATACTTAGGACAAAAAACAAATGACAGTAACGCTGTGATACCTAAAATAGTGACTGTAATATTAATACTGATTTTGAAATTGTAATCCCTTCCGCTACTCATTACTGGGAACAGTAATATTATAGTAATATATCACTGATTAATCCGTTACTGCCAAGCACTGGTTTGGATGTAGTCATAGCAGACGAAAAGTGGGGGGAATATGGCAGAATCAAACCATGACCTGAATTAAACCTGTAGCAGCTGGCCATTTAAACCGAATTCTGATATGTTATGGAAGACTTAGAAAGATGATCTGGCACAGCCATCCTGCAGCCTAGTTTCTGGCCACATGACGTTATCAAAGGTCAATATTTAGTCTATTTTTTGCTCTGTTTTTGGTCTCCACCAGCTGCTGAGGGAAATAAATGGCTCGAATTTAGCCATTACTTGCCAGTTCATGATAATTTTGACAACATTTCACACAAATAGAGGTCTTATGGGATGAATTGATGATTGATGACATTTTATATCCAAAAGGTCAAAGGTCAACTTCACTATGACATCATAATGTACTGCATAAATTGTTCAACATATATTCAACGCCATAACTCGGGAAGAGCAACTTGAACGGTGTGTGGAGGCATAAAACCATGTGGCAGTAATTCTAGTTTTATAACTTTGTTGGCGTTAAACCACTGCCTGCTGTCTGGCTATATCATTAACATACGAGTATTGTGTGATCTACTGGTAATATAAAAATATTGATTTACTTGCTCTAGACGATCTACCCTGTGAAAGAGTTTTCCAACCGAGGATTTAGGTAGCCATCAATAGCTGCTGTTTTGCAAGATTTTTTAACGAAGCCCCCCCCCCCCGAATCAATCTGTTCTGCGGCACTTCGTTCGGCTGCTCTCTAATTTTCAACAGAACTCCTCCGCTCTCATTCCCCTCAAAATCCCTCCGTGCTCCTTAAAACTCGCAGCATATCCACTGTTAAGCCTCTCAAGATGGCCAGAAAGCGCGAGAGCATCTTAAAACAATTATGGGCCTCGGCATCATTAAAACAAAAGACGGACAAATGAGCATAACACGCCGCTTTTTTTTTTGCCCAGCAACCGAAAGGACGGGGATAATGTAACTGGAGAAAACAGGATCCCGAAACATCCGTGCAAACACATCCACAGATATCACGCCTGTTTTGTAACTTAAACCAGAGATGCAAAACACGCGCGCACAAACACACGCGCGCACACACACCAATATGGGCACACACACTCTCAGTGGTCAGATTTATGACATCCTCCCAACATAACACAGACAAATGGTCGTGCATAGTTGTGTGAATGGGAAGATGAATGGTACAGCTATAAAACAACACATAGGGAAGGAGCAGCTGACATTGTATGTCTTACCCAGCCCTGCTACGTGCTCACTGCTATGTTACATGAATCAGATGGTGTGTTTCTGTTGTGCCACTATCCTTCTGCAATCGGCCAGCAATGTTTACGGTTCATTTTTCCGGCTCATTTCTTCAGAGGCTTCCTGTGCATCGCGGCCTTCGGAGAGGGATTCTAAGGGAAGTTAGAAAGTTAAACCAAACCAAACGATTCTTTTCGCGGAGAGTAAAGTTGGATCATGTGGGAAAACGTCCCGTTTTAACTCTGATCAAATATCAATCAAAGTGTCCTCAGCAGACTCATCCTCATCCACTGTGTTCTTTAACAAATATCTCTTTATTGATTTAAAGTGCCTCTCTGCTATCCAGCTCACTTTTACTGCTCTGTCTTATAAAAAAAAACGCATCCTCCCCCCCATTGGACGGATAACCGCCTCTTAAATCAAGGCAGCAAAGAGTTGGGGTTTTTTTTTTTCATTTTTCCACTTACATTTTTCTTTCACTTGCATCCGTTTTCTCCTCCTCTCTCGCTCTAAATTATCTCATCCTCATCCACCTCCCCCTGCGTTGTTCTCTCCATCGGTTTTTTTATTAATTTAAGATGCAAGCTCAAAGTTTCTGGGCAGAAGTTAACTTCACAGCCGACTGAAAGGAAGAAATACTGCCGTTCCAAAGTGCTCTCCAATGAGCCTTTCCACACTTACTCAGAAAGCCAGCGGGAGGTGCGGGGCCAATGAGAAAAGCATTTTCACAGCTCCATCCTTGCAAGTCATGACTCTTAACAAAACACATAGATGTCGGTCACCCAACTGTGTCCTTATCCATTTATGTATGGGGCATACCCTGTCCTTCAAGCAGATTTCCAGTTGTCACTTTGTAACGACAACAATCAGGACTTGCACTTCCTACAAGCATCTGTTTAACACTGCGAGCTAATAAAAGAGGCGACTGGTGGACACAAGGCCGAGCTCCTTGTTCACACCGCAAGCAACACCATCGGCATGTCAGCGGAAGTCCATTCGCTTCCTGCTGATGAGTGACCAAGGCAACTCAGCCGGCGTGGGGACGGTTAACAGGCTCGTTAGATGGGGGAAAAAAGACTTTGAATAATAGTCGTCCATTAACGGCTGATCTGAAATTCAGATGGTGGTTTGCTTTGCTTTTCGGTGGGAGTTTGCTTCAGGCTCTACATGTATCTGAGTGAAAAACTGTTTAAAGGTTCATTTCAGCAATTTGTGGCTTAAAAGTACAACATGTTGTCAGGATTTGCAGTCAAAAATATTTGTAATCACTTTATTGAGTGACAGCAGTACATATGCTGTACTGTATACACAGTGTAAAGTTAAAGGTTTAGCGTTTGTGGAAGGCCAGCCTCCTCAGGCATTTACTCAGTCACCCTGATTGATTTACTGTCCGCTGTGGTGAGGAAAATACCTTCCAGAGAGATGGTATCAGCCTCACCTGCAGACTCGGAGCCCGTCCCAGTCCATTAGTCCATTATCTCTCATTCTTTCTTTCTCCTTCTTCCTCTTGACAGTAATCAACATTTCTGTGCAATAGATAATTTGTTTGACTCCCCTTGTCTGACTCCTTTTGTCTTCCTCCGTCCCGAGTATCAGAACGAGACATTTCTCACCCGGGCCATTGCTCAGACGACTGGAGGGTCAAGCTGGTCCTTCTGCCCACGGCTACATTTCACCTCCCGGGAGTGAGTGATGAGCTCTCGAGCGTAATCGCAATCATGCACGGAGGCCATTTTTCCCCCTCTCAGCTTTACTTCTTGGTTGTTTCAAATTTTTGCATCGGGCATGCGTGACCTTTTTTGGAAAATTTGGCAGCACCTCCGATGAGTCGTCCAAACTGCTAATAGTTGGGAAATGTAGGGAGTTTGAGAGAGCCGTCGTGTGAATTCTGCAATGTCTGAATTGTTTTTTCTAGCTTGAACTGAACGTTTGCTTGGATGTTTGTGCATGCTGGGATGTTACGGTTACAGTTCAAACACTGAATTCTGACTTTTTTCACGGAATTTTGTCTTTAACTGACTATTCTGACCTTTTTCTCACAATTCTCGCCTTAAACTCAGATTTCTGACTTTCAACTCACAATTCCCACATTTCTAACTCTAATTTCACAATTAAAGTCAAAGAAAAAAAGTCAGAATTATAACTTTTCTCATAATTCCAACTTTAAACTCAGAATTAAATTTGGAGAAAAAAAAAGTCAGAAACCGAAGAAACATGTTCAGGTACCCAAATCTTCTTTTCACATTATTAACTTGTTTTAATTCGCAGTGAAGTTACTTTCTTCAGACCTGTTGTGGCTGAGGCTAGCTAGCCTATTATTCACTGTGAAGAGTGTTGCCGGACATCCCCCGCTATCACCAAATCACAGAGATAATGGCTACATTAGCAGCATCTTAGAGACGGAGCAAGCAGACATAGTGCTGCATTTGTCTGGTATGCGGCATGGCCCAGATAAGGAGACGGCCTGGACAGGCTACAAAGGGAGCTACAGGCTGATCACCAATCATATCTGTGTCTTTCCCCCCTTTTCTTTCCCACACCGCGCTCCTCATTTCGCTGTCCCATTTTTCACTTCCTACGCTCTTTCCTTCACTTTCACCCCTTTGTGCCTCTTTCATGTGCCTTTTTGTCTTTCCACCCTCTCTCAGTTCAGCTGAAAAGGAGCAAGGAAATGCTCTGTGACACCCCGATTCCCAGCGCTAACGCAAATGTTCGCAGTTTTAAGGAGCAGCCTCTCCATGTGGGTACGTGGGTTTTAACCCCCGTGTCTGCCCACACACTGCTGGCTGACCCCACTATGACCACGCCGCGATGCAAAGGTGCGCCAGCTAATGGCTGCACACCCACTCCCGCTGATGAGCACACATTCACAGCTGAATAAGAAAGCGCCACAATGTGTGCGATGGAAGCACGTCTGCTACCCTCTCTTCTTCTCCTTCATCTTTTGTTTTCTCCTTATCTGCCTTTCTCATCGCTAAACGTCCTCCACATGTTGCTGTGAGGTCAGCGTTTGGCGCGCACTGCCCAATCGGCCACCTCGGACTAATCGCGTGTGTACAGTACGTACATGCAGAGGCGCATGGACTTGTGTGTCTGAGCCCACAGCTGGAGACTGCACGTTGTGTTGGGGGGAAAACATTAGCAAATCCCTGGCTAAGCAGACCACATCCTCCTCACCCTAAAGCCCCACAGGTAACGAGACAGCGGGGGTGTTGCCTCTTAAAGGGGCAGCAGGGGATGACATGATTAACATCCCTTCCTACCATGTTTTTTGGCTCTACGGGAGAAATTGCTCTCCAATTTGCCGCAGTGTATTAACTTGCGGCACTCTTCCAGTTAATTAACCTGCGTATTAACCTGTGGAAAAGTTTCGTAATTGCACAATCTTGCCGTTGGCTTCACGAGGATCCCACCGGCCGAGAGAGGACGTAATGAGAAACAGATATGTGAACGATTTTGAATGATCATCAAATTGAACACTGGCTTCGGCTGCCGATCCTCAACTCCGCGCACAGTTGTGTTCAGCAGCAGAGACAAAGTCCCTAATGAATGTCATTTGAGTCCGATTCGCATCAGATGCCACCGCTGACAACGCTAATTTGTGTTCGAGGACGTGATTTGGCACCCGCTGACTGTAATGTGCCTGAGAGCACATGATAAAAAATTTTTAAAAAGGCGCTGAGCATCTGGCTAGTGTCTTGTGAAAGTGAGTGACTACAGTTTGCAGCTGATCGCCCTAAGTGGCAGAATGAGACACCATGGGAAAATACCAAAGAAACTGTACTTTAGTGCACTTTGCATCTAAACTCAGCGACAGATGATATTAGTTTCATCTTTCATTGTCCTGATATCCAACACACATCGGACGATACTTACGATAGTTGCTTGTTGAGTTGTGTACTTACAATATCCCAAATGTTTCCAACAATGTTCGAACCCAGAGAAATCCACAGGTTTACTCGAGGTACGGGTGTGTTTCATTTGATCACCTGTCACTATAACTCATCAGATGATACACTAGAGTGAGGGGGAGGGTTTGCAAACATGATCAAATTTGACTTTATGTATTGTGTACTTTATTTACTTTAAAACATTTCCTCGTCTGTGACACACTGAAGACAGCATCTCCCATGATCCTACGCTACTTGCGTCTTTTGTTTTGCTGTTATTGAGAGACTCAATACCAGCAGAAATTAAATACTGTGCATTTAAGTTCTATTTCTGACATTGGATTGAAAGCTGGACAGATGGAAAGGTTATTAATCAAAAAACTGTAGCCGTGCTAGCAGCTCTGTTAGCCTGTAACTGCTAATGTCAGCATGCTAACATGCTCAAAAAGTAAATGCTGACATGCTGATGATTAGCAAAACACTAAGTACAACTGATGACTGATTAGTTTTATTCGTATTTAGGCTTTAAGAAGCACCATGTAGGAATAGAAAAATGTTCATGAATGGACACATCATCTTGGGCCTGAGAGTGTACGTACAAGTTTCATGGCAACCCATCTGAGAGTCGTTGTCCATCTGGAACAAACTGGATGACCGACAGACGGACAGTGTTGTGCGCACTCTCAACACAATACATCACATTGAGGCAACATATGTAGGTCTGTGCATCGGAAAGTAAAACAAATGTGCATTGTCAAAACCGACCAACCTCTGAAAACAATAAAGCGTCCGTTCCTGGAATGAGGTGGCAAACGTCGATACATGCGTCATTCAGATATTGTATGGAATAATACTATTTTGTTTCAGAGAGGGGGATGCTGTGACCACATCCTCCCCTCAGCAAGGGTTCGTGTTTAATCCCCATAGTTTGATTTCACTCCTCATTGCTGTTTGTCTTTAGCTCGGCGGTTTAACAGTCCACATCCTGCCTTTTCGAAAGCTAAGGGGAAAAGAAAAAAAATGGATTCTGTGCAGTTCGCATGCATGTACGTCGGAGCCACCCTAACATCTTTTGGGTGATTGCCACTGAAATGTCGAGTTTAAAGCTTTAAACACCCAACACCTTTGCCCCTGCCAACTTTATCTTATGGAAAAACAACCATTATGCGGCAGCATCGGTGTGCGGATTATGGTGCCGTTTATAGCACAGCGCCATGCAGGTATCCCATTGTGACTGGCATTTTATGGAAGTACACCACATGTAGAAATAGAAAATTAGAAACAAGTACTGTTAACTCAAAGAAGTGCATCTTTATAACTGCACTGGCAAACATTCTAACTTTCTGCAGCGAAAAACAGGACTGTCGGTCCGAATGTCAGAGTGAAATACTTGTTGGGATGAGTACTTTCTGTGGCGAGAGAGATGCCAACTGAGGACAAGGCAGCGGGGAGGAGAGCAGCGCAGAGGAGAGCTGGCTGTTAGCACACATAATGGGAACCAGACCTGCTGGTTGAGAGGTAATTAAACTGCGCAGCACAATGGCGTCACCACTCGTAAACTCCTCAAGAGGAGTTTTTACCTCCTAACTCTTCCTTCTTTTCCTATCGACTCCTGTGTATCCAGGATCTGTAAGAAGTGATTACACTGAACTGGGTGATAGCAGAGATTATCATTCGGAGCACGGAAAAGTCAGCGCAGTGCCCGACTGTGACTGCTTCACTGTTGCTGCTGTTGTTTATCATGTTCATTTCCTTCCTCTACAAATGACCATATGCAAATGAGAGCATACATAAATTAAGGCCATGTCCACACGAACCAAATCAATCTTTTTCTTCCCCTTCTTCCTTGGCATCGTTTCAAGAATATTTGCGTCCAAATGGATCCATTGTAAACGACTCAACACGCTTTAGTCCATATTCCAGGCCTATTGAAGGCGCTTGAAATGCACCAAAAATGTAGAAGAAGAGACGGAGCATGCGCATAAAGCTTGCGCACTGTATATAAAACAGACAGTAGAAGGAGAAAACAAACACAACAAGAAGAAGACAAGGAAGGAAGGGAACCAGAATCGTTTGTGTGGACAGATAATGAGGTTGAACTGCTGCTGCGACTACAAGGCGAGTAAGGCTCAATATCTTCTGCAGCACGAACACAAGCATGTAGTCCGCCATTGTTGTTGTTGTTGTTGTTGTTATGAGATGTTGCAGGGTTAAGAGGTCGAAGGCTAGAGGTCGAGGGGTGGGGCGATGGCGTCATCGATAAGCAAAGTCTGCAGATTTACCGTCCAAAAAAGAACGCAAGGGCGGCGTTTTACGAATTTTTTCACCCTGAGACCCAGTTTCAAAAAAGTGCGTTTACAGGATCCATTTGGAGGATCGACCAAAACGATGTAACACACAAAAGCATTTCCATGTGGATGGCCCCTAAACCTTCAGCCCTTTGAAGACAGTGAATAATTTCTTATTTAGATCATTCTGCCAATAAAGGCCTCAGAAACATACTTTGGTCTTTGGTGAAGGTTACTGTTTTTTCCGGTTTTCCCCCGATATCAGACAAACCCATGGATGCTGCTTTCCACATCTCTGCTTGCAATTTACTGGTGGAAGCAGACCGTTCCAGGTTTAGATTAGCCAAGTTTAGCGCAATTATTGGCTGTCTGCTAACGTTACGTAGCAATTGAAGTGGCAGCTTGGCTCAGAGGTGAGGAATTACAGATTCTATAGAAGTGTCACACTTGATTTCTAGCCTTAATGTTTTCGTTTTTTCACACATGCATAAAGATGTCTGCTGTATCAGAATCACACTTTGTTTTTTTTTTGTTAAAGCTGCACACTATTTTGATAATAACTAAGGATCAAGTGACTGTTTTGGTCTTATGGCTAACAACGATAGCATGCAGCTTCTTCAGCGTGAAGAAGTTGGTGAGTTGTTGAACATAATGGAACTTTTATCAACTACTACCACTTTTACATTAAAATTAGCATCTTGAGGTGTTTTTTAAAACAAGTAAACCCACTAAAAAAAGGGGTTCAACTATTTATATTGCCAAGAGACGAGTTTGCCGTCCCGTTTTGTTTTTTGCCCCTTGTGTGTCACATTTGTCATCACGAATGCCCTCAACAAGCAGGGAGCAGTAGAAAGCAGCAGATCAGAATACATCCAGAAAACATGCTTGTCTGAACTACAACTTCTGAATAAGACAACTTTTTTTTCCTGAGCTGTAAACGGAAGTTGCAAAGGAGTGAGACTTCTCACTTCTTTCTGATCTCTGTTGAGAATTGCACATGAGCCGTACCAATCGGGCAGCTGACTGGAACGGTTACGGTTTAAAATATCCTTCATGTCAGTCCTCTATTTCAAACAGCACCAACTGAATGATGTTTGAGCACCGATTGAACAGAGATGGATGGAAAACCATTGACAAGGCAGCGTCCTTAACTTCAACACACGTTGTATCACTGCACCTGAGAAGGGGGCGAAAAATGACATGTTCTCCTGGGTTATCGAAGCTAGAGCCCAAAGCCAGATTTTTTATTTTTGTCCATACACATCATGTATTTCCTTCAGGGGTTGGTGAGTGCCTAAACAACTGGGAAAATGAGTGAATATTGGACAAATGAATGCTAATGTTGTCTGCATCTGTTGGATATGTAAAGAGGTAAGTGTTGGCTAACATGTTATGTCATCATAACTTTGAGCAGGTGACAATATGCCAGCTTTATTTTCTTTGATATAAAAGTTTAGTGGTCTTGTTTAATTTTATTTTTTTCATGTTGGACACTCAAGGTGTGGAAAAAGACAGTTTTCAAAGTAGACAATAAAGTTATATTATGAATGCACATGTCTGGAGTGGCAGTTAATGTGTGTACAGAGGAAGTCCAATGTGCAATTTCTTTGTTAACATTGAATTACTGACTTTATGTTATGTGTAACATGTAGCTCAAACTTGCCATCTTTGGAGAGGTTCCAAGGTAAATATTGCTACCTCTGTGTGAGTGTTGTACTTAACTCCACAGACACTTACTAATTGGGCTACGGGATTATCATGTCATTTTTGGGTTAAAGCTCATCACTTGCACTTTTCTCCCGCCCCCCTTCTGATACAGTCAAAGTGAGACTATACCCCGAGGAGGGTGTCAGGGTTCAGGGGGAATCAGAGGGGTGCAGGTCACGACCTGCCATGTCACGCTCTAATTGTGATTGTCATGTTGATGGAGAGGAAAGAGACTGGAAAATTAGCAAGCCAACATAAATTTTAATGATAGGTACCGCCGGGCCGTGGAAATGTGAGTGTGTGTGTGAGTGACAGAGAGAGAGGCAGAGAGAGAGAGAGAGAGAGAGAGAGAGAGAGAGAGAGAGAGAGAGAGAGAGAGAGAGAGAGAGAGAGAGAGAGAGAGAGAGAGAGTCTCTGTGTGTATGTGTGTGTGTAGGGGAGGAGGAGAGTGAGTTATTTTGTCCTGGGGCAAACGGAAACCATTGTTTAAGCCACAGCTCTTGTCTCCTAAGTGTTTGCTGTAGTGGGAATGCTGTGGTTTCGGAGTCACAGAACAAGAACTTAGTGTTACACTAACAGAAACAGAAACAAAGTGAGGACGAGAGCGAGAGCAGATGGAGGGAAGAAGGGAGGGAGCTGCAGAGACAAAGACAAGAACGAGAAAGACAAAGAGCCAGGCACCAGAAATGTGCACGCAAACAAGAGCTAGAAACTCTATGATAGAGAAGTAATCAATGAGAGACAGACACAGAAAGAAAAGCAGAGAGAGAATCAAAAAGAGGAGACTCTGGGAGACATGCAGGAAGACACAAGGAAAATAGAGGACAGGAAAGAGGTGATTCCTCCCATGCCTGTCATTTTTTTTTTTCTGTGATCTTTCCCAACCTCGGGCCGTGCATATCCCCAGGCCAGCCCGCTGCTGGAATTTACAGTCCTGTAGGCCTGCCTGCTAATAAAACACATGTGGACTTGTAGAGGAATGGGGAGGGACAGGGTCCTGAGAACAGTCTCTCTTCTGTATCGGAACGTTTACAGCGCAAAGATACATGTACAAGAGCAACCCTATTCGTGTACCTGCTAATGCTAATGCTAATGCAAACTCATACACATTGACATGCCTGTGAACACGCTAACTGCACATCATTAAATCAGCCGCTACAAGACTTTTTCCCACCGCCATTATTTCCTCTACTGAATACTCATTTATTAATATTGTGCCACCGCTACACAAAAGCTATTGCTGTTGTTATTGTGATCTTGTACATGCTGTGTCAGATAAACAAGACAGGCCATGCTAGCTCTCTCAGCTGCTAGCTAAGAGGCTGTAGCCCTCAAACCCACAGCAGCGTTTGGAGCTCAATGCTAACATGCTCACTGTGACAAAGCCACCACTGATGCTTAGCAGGTATAGCCCACTGTGCATCATGTATCATCTTTCTTCTGCATGGTAACGTTGCTAATCAGCACCAAACACAAGGAACAGCAGAGGCCGATGGGAATGTCACTGGTTTTTTGAGACAACTTAGAATTTTGACTTAACGATGGTGCCATAGGAAAAGTCAGGGGATCAATAAAGTCAGCAGGATTTATGCTCATGACACAGTGAATGTCCATACAAAATTGCATGGTAATCCATAAACTAGTTGTTGAAATATTTCAAGTCTGGACCAGCTATAAACTGCTAGTGGGGCTATTAAACACAAAGTGAAGAAAAGATCTAAAATGAAAGCTAAAATCTGTTTTGTCAATTAATAAATTGGATATATATGTGAAAAAGAAAGAAAGCAAAGTTGGACAGCAGTGCTTCATCTGTGCAATATGTCTTGTTTAGCTTGGCTCGCTGTATTCTTTATCGCTGTAGATGTTAGCTCCAGCTGAGAACGGCTAACGTGGTTAGTAATTTTGAGAGTTTAGAGTTTACACACAGCGTGCGTCTTATCCAGTTCCTGCCTCCCAGCAAGTTTATGAAATCTAAAACGTGTCATGAGATATCTTGCTGATGCTTTCAAACTTCTGAGTTCTTTGTTTTTAATAATTTATAAGTCTCCTTCCACGTCATCTCCTAACTGAGTAACGTAAGCCTCATGTCCACCCACAGTTCAAGTCAGGAGAGTGACATTACGCCATAACTTTACAACTTTATTGTCCAGCGAGGCCGGAAAATCAAAATCAACGCTATCTCCCGATTATTCTGTTTCTCTTAATCAACAAAGAATCCACAATTTCCACATCATGATGCATCTTATAATCAAGAAATGCCTACACCACTCCATGGTAAAGTTACTTTTCAAAATACAACAACAACCAGGAATAAAGCCTCTAGAATGATCTCCTTGCATACCTTTTGCAAATATTTCTTAACACACAAAAGCTGTCCTGGGATCAGTTAAAAGCGAATATTCCAAATTTGTAAAGTGGATCATTGGGGGATTAGGCTACAAATGTTCCACACATGTCATTGATTTTTTACTCGGCGGAGCATGAACACTGGCCAGAGCAAAGTGGCCTCCAGTGCAACTGGAATCAGTCCTGTATGTCCTCCCTGCACCCTGGTACCAAATAACAACTGACATGAAAACACATGCAGCATCGCAGAACTGTCTCACTGTCGTTCCTCTACTAAACAGATCTGTATCTTGTTCTCTCCTTTTTCCTCTCCCGTCCTATTGTTTCTCCTTCTCTGTGATTCATCCTCCAGCTGTCCACAAAATGTGTCCTCGCTGTGCAGATATGCTCAAGGATTATCCCCTGCGTAGAAGAGCTCGCAATTAAATGTTTTATATACTCGCCTCAAGTGGAGTGTGTGTCTGACAGAGGAGGAGGGAGAGTGTGTGTGCATGCCCTTGTCATGTGTGTGCGCTATGGTTTCGAGCAAAGATCCTGCCGCCGAGTGGGGCCCTTCTGAGTTTTGTGAGACTCCAGGGGGTCGAGCTGAGACTCACAGAGATAGAGAGCCCTGTCAACAAAAACCTCTCAGACTCAGCCTCTCTCCTTGTTAATCTCCGGTCCTCAGAGAGGCTGTAGAGATGTATGTATGTGTTAAAGAAATATGCTCAGGTTGGCCCGGTGGTCGGCGTACCTGTTAAGTGATGAGAACACAGGCGCCAAAGACGTCTATACTGTACGTCCAATATGGAGCATTCACTCAGGCTGGATATTATCTGAAAGATGGACCTATAGCCGCTATGGCACTTGATACTAATCATGAGTCCATTAGCCTCCATGCAAAGTCATGTTTGCAGGTCATCCCCATCAGAAAAACTACCATATAGGTCGACTGTTAAAGTGGCTTATTTTAACCCATGTTTCTTGTGAGGCAGCGAACTCTAGTGGCCCTAGTTATTACGGCAGCAAAGGAGGAAGTCGGGCAAAACAAACAACGGACGTTCACCCCGGATCACTGTTTGTATCCGGCATGGAAGTGAAACTCAACAATGAGGTATTTTGAAGTCACTCATGTAATTAAAAGATAGGGGAGGTGAGAAAGGTAGTTGATTGTTGAGTTTTACTCCCAGGTCGTCAAATACCGACACTTTGGGTTAGAATTTCAGGCCGAATACTCACCCGAAGCAAACTCTACCTTCTCTTCCCTCCGTCAGGTACGTAATTTACATCACGCAGGTATGTTCGTAACTAAAGTTTTTTTAAGTCTAACCACAAGGTTTCCTTAACCTAACCAAACTGTGACTGTACAACAAAAGGTCCAGTACACCTGTTGCTGGTGTGCTGCAGAAGTGGGAGATAAGAGGTTCCTAAGTCACTTAATGGTCTCCATATGTTCACCAGATAAATACTTACTTTGTTGTTCTGTGGTATGGGGCTGATGCAGGTAGCATTCACTTGCTTAGTAACAGCCACATTTATCATCCAGAAACACAAAGTTGCAAGACAAAAGACCAAAACAATGAGCTGAAACAAGCTAAAACGGAGCTGCAGAACTCAAGAGTTGGGTGACGATTCCCTTTGCATTTTATCTCTAGGAACGTCCCTTTTCACGTGACACTTCCACATTGCATCCATTGTTTACATTATATATTGATTAAAGCAGCTTAAAGGTGAGGTTAGTTGCTCAGCTTAATTTTTGCTAAACAAATTGTTAGGATGGAGGGTCAGCTAGCACAACGCATTTGTGACGTGGTAAAGTGGATAAACAGAAAAATATTCCTCGAAAGTCTTTTTGTCCTAATGCCTAATAACACCTAATTGGCAGGATAAATTGATAGTTATATTTTACATATGTTTGTCTCATAAAACTAGTGACAGTTTGCACAACAGACCTTTCTGTGGACTTTAACTGAACATTTTTCTCGGTCACTTGTGGTCAGTGTGAGTCACGGCTGCGGAGACTTGTCAAGACTCTGACAGCAGCCTCGGAGCTTAATTTGTTTTTACATCGAGATACTATCTATCTACGATCTGTGTTACATAAATGGAAGGATGTGTACACAGAGAAATGGCGCAGACGGGCCTTCGAGAGCCATTGTTTGTCAAGCTGTCCCGCATCATCAGGACATATAGACCGGGGGAATGGGGGGGTTGAGATTGGGGTCAAATTAAGGCGACGGCTCGTCTGCATATTATGAGGATAATGATGGCTGGATGAGGATGTGGTAGACCGGCTTAATATAAATAATTATATATATATATATATATATATATATATATATATATATATATATTTATATATATATATATATATATATATATATATATATATATATATATATATATTTATATATATATATATATATATATATATATATATATATATATATATATATATATATATATATATTTATATATATTTATATATATATATATATATATATATCTCTATATATATATATATATATATATATATATATATATATATATATATGTACACAAAGGTGTAAATGTTAAAATGTAACCAGCATTTAGCATCTTATCTAAAATTATCTTCAAAATGTCAACAAATATAATTGTATGGTATAGAGAAAACTTAGTCCAGCCATTATATACATAAGGTAACTGGGGTGGGGGGATGGGAATTGTACAGCTGGGCGTCACAAGTAATTGTACAGTATAAGGATGTCATGTCAGTGGAAGGAGGGGCTGGAACGGCTATTTGTGCATTTCCTTTCGAGTAATCTGTCATAATGAGGGCGATGAGGCTGCCGGATATAGGACAGAGAGCAGGATTATTATTTTCATTCATCCTCAGCGCTGGAAATGAATGAACTGAGTCATCTACTCGTAGACTCAGACATATAGACTTGAGGGTTTATTCAGGCTCATAGACCGAGTAACAATAAGTGTCATTTTGTAAGGGCAGATTGCGCATTATTGGCCGGGGTGGTTATCTCATCACAAGGTAAAAACTATTTTACGGGGCCCAGCGGACGCAGCTCTGCGGAGGGGCTTCAGCTGTGTCTGACAGCAAACCTCTTGGGACTCATAGGGAATCTTCTTTCAGCATGTAAAAAAAGGAAATGGGTATTAAGGTCAGGAAACCTTCCCCTCGTGTGTACGTTTTACCAACTGTTTCCTTTATTTACAGTGTGTTTATCCCTTTAAACATTTACGGTTCTCACAAGGAATAAACCAGTTTGCTGACCTGCGCTGAGGTTTTTCGTTTCTCTCGAACCACAGCCACATCAAACGAGTCTTTGAACATTTAAATTTTCTTTTTCTTTTTTTCATTTAACGGTTGTAAATTGTTTCTCTTAATTGAGTCTACATTAAGGGCTGGGAGTTTCACCTGCGGCTAAATAGGAATAGTGGGTCAAGCAGCTTGGAAGAGCTGTGAAACCTGAACATATTAAAGGAGACTTGTTATGTTTTTTTTTGTTTTTTTCCCCTTTTCTTCAGTGTGTTAGAGGTTCAAAGCTTTGCACAAACTCAACTTTGATTCTGTGACTTCCTGACAGCACACGACATCACCATGTCACACATTTGCATCAGTTATGCCTATATTCACAGTAGAAATGAAGTTAACTAGAAGCTGAAAACAGAAAGAGCAGACAGAAGACATTGTGAGAGGCGCCAACTCAGGCGTGTGTGAGCTGACCAATCAGAGCAGACCGGGTATTTGGGAGAAGAGGCCTTAAAGAGACAGGAGCTAAAACAGAGTGTTCAGACAGAGGGGGAATACAGAGCTGCAGCACTGGACAGAATGAGGAAATCGTTTTTAAACATGTAACCTTGTAAGCAAGGTAAACCTTTATAAGAAGTAGCCCAGAATTAGCTAAATGTGTCTCCTTTAGGGCATTTTGGGTTCATGTGAGAGTTTTGGAATAAGTAATAGTCTAAACACTGCTATTATGGACACTTAACAGACAGAGCTGTGTAACTGTTCACCTTTTGGGGAATGGAAATGTTTTAAGACATTATGCAAAATCCGTGGTGAGCTACTACAAAAACTGAAAAGATTGAACCTTCATTCTCACATTAACTTATCCTGAAGACAAATTTCTGATTTCACTTTATTCATTTGTGTGAGAATTCGGTCTTTGTACGTGTTTGAGCGTGAGCTGGGTTTGTGTAGATGTGGTTTACGTAAACCTATAATTGCTTTCCCATGTCTGATCTCTGCCGCGGGGCCTGTTCCTCCAGCGTCACGCTGTCGCAGTGTCAATACCATGCCAACCCACACTATCATATACATAATTGATCGACCCCATGCTGACGTGGAACCCGAGGACTCATCACCCTGCTGATCTTGACTAGAAACACAGGTTTCTTATGTGACAATGTCATAAGGGTGTGAATATTACTTGCCTGTGTAATTAAAACTCTTCTCATGCTTTTGTCCATGTTAAACCTGATTGAGAGCTTTATTGTGACATGGGTAAGGTATCTTTTGTCATTTCCAATTATTTTTTGCTCGATTTCCTCATATTGGAGAATTTCTAAACAGGACATGGTAATGAGAAGAGTAATCAGTGAAGCTGAGGCTGGTGAACCTGTCACAAATGATTTGTATGAAGGCCACTGTGGTCAGACAAGTCAGGGCATTATTCTAATACAGGATGTCTATTCAAAGTAAAAGGGGTCGAGCTCCGTATTTTTCAATTCATTATGAATAAATTGCCGTCAGCCCTGGGGCCCGTCTATTTACGCGTTTTGCAGGAACAGTAGTCTTAATTGAAACTGTGTATGGTAAAACACTGAGAATGAGAGTGAAAATCATCCTCTGTACGGAAGAAACGCTTTCCTTCCCCTGAATTAATCAAAATAACAGCAGGTCTATAATTCTGCAATAGGCTGTAAAATGGCCCAAAGTTATTGTACTGAAACTGTGCCACAGGTCGAAGTGTGTTTAAATAAACCACCGCTACCACAGGTGCACACGTGTTTCATCGTCTGTGAGGTTCGAGGAGAGCTGCAGCTTGACAGTTACAAGCTGAGAGTGATGGGCCTGTGCTCGAGGACGAATGAAAAGTCACGCAGAGTTCAGACACAGCTGGCCATCTCTCCGTCTGTCTTTCCGTCTGGCAGATGATCGATGTGTCATTCCGCATAGAGTGAAAATCTCAGAGGAGTCAGCCAGAAAGTGCAACGCTGAAAGTGAACAACAAGGTTTCAAACCTTCAACCCAGTGTGTCCCACTGGGTAGAGGATGGCACTGGAATTGGTGACGGATTTTTGGCATTTAACCGCCATTAAGGTCATCAAAATTAGAAAGGTTAGAGGAAAACTCTGGAATGTAAAGCAGACGCTGTCATTTATAAGATGTGTTTATCCCGTCGACATGAGATGAATTACAAATCCCTCAAAAGGTCTTAACATACATTTCCACTCTTCCCACAACTTTAATCTATTGGGAATGTGAGGATGTTGAGGTGTCTCAAAACAGACAGAACAGGCCATGAACTTTAGTCCATGTTCACATGGCGGCCATTTTCCTCTTAAATCACTTTCAGGGTGGGAAGTTAATGTCGTGCTGCTGTGTCCCAGGTATCCTAAAATCCTAAAACACAGAGAGTCTGACAACTTCCCGGTTGATCAGCAAATGAAATGATGATGGATCGTAAAAATCTGGAGAGACAGTCTGCCATTTAGCTCAGTTGGTAGGGCGGGCGACCCATGTACAGAGGCTTTGTCCTCCCTTTGCTGCCTGTCACTCCCCCCCTCTCTCTCCTCCTGTTTCCTGTCATCTCTTCGGCTGAACTGTCAATAAAGGCCAGACAAATACTTTAATAAAATAAAGGTATTCAAGATATGTGTTGGTATCAAATATGTTGTTTTACCTTGAAGTCTGGAGGGGCATTTGGCCATATTCAAAAGGTAAAACAACATATGATAACCCAGGAGCTAATGTTAGCATCAACAACTTTCTAGTTAACATTAGGCTACCGCTTGTTTACATTCAGTGCCTTTTGTTTCCAGGTTTAAATAAAGCTATTCAAGATATGTGTTGATATTTCACAATTAATTTATGCCTTTACTATTATATCCTGGAACACAACAATAATGTTAGCTAGGAAGACGTTGAAGGTTAACGTTAGCTTGTGGGCTATCAAATATGTTGTTTTACCCTGAATACTAATGTTAGCTATTGGGTTTTCAAATATGTTGTTTTACCTTGTCTACCTTAAGTCTGGAGGGACGTCGAGCCATAACTCAAGGTAAAATAAGATATTTGACAATCCATTAGCTAATGCTAGCATTCGGTCACTTTCCAGTTAACATTACAGTTCGGTTTCAACCACTGCATTTCATGACCAGGGTAGATAAAGGTGTTCAAGATATGTGTTGATATTTTAGAATTAATCAATGCTTTTACCATCATATCGTGTAACACCATCAAATAATAATGATAGCTTGGAAGAGACTGAATTCTAGCTAATGGGAAACCAGACATGTTGGTTTTCACTGTCCATTGTCTTTTTTAGCTGCTGAGTACTGAATAAGCAGTGTAATGATAAAAATGTGTGAGATTACCTAATGTTTCTACATCCTACACCCTGGATCACGTCACCCCGAGTGATGTCACAAGAAATGGCCACTGTGCACATATGGTTTAATAAAGCATTTTTCTATAGACATATTGTTTTTGACATCATTTACAGGTTCTGTATTTATATCCTTTGATTAGCCCCCCTCATCCCTAGATAAAAAGTTAGTGCAGTAAATTAATAAATGTCAGCCTGATTCCAGAAATAGTAAAAAAAATCATGGGTATGCAAACACCATGGCGTGATATAGACGTTTGGCCAATTTGAGATGTGATTTTATGGCTGTTAGGACAGCGGCAACCAGGCACAGTAAGAATATAATAACTGGGTGTGGTGGAGGAAATGATGTTTGAGATGTTCGACCATTAATCGCACGCATCCGCTAATAATTATTTATTCTGCACGGCAGCGACTGGGTGTGTTGTGCAAGAGAAAGAGGACGAGTCATCCTGCTGCCTCCATCCTGAGCTGACATTACCGAGTGGATTGATCGGCCTTATAGCTCTCATGGTGACACTATGGACTTATCTGATCCTGACGAACATGTGACACACATGTTGACACACAAAGCTGCCCGTGTGAAAGTTGTCAACAGCACGTTCTGCATGGTCAACGATTTAATGCGACATGTAAAAAGCTTTGCATGCAAGCGGAACCCCACTGAAAGCCTTACAGGTCTTCAACAAGTTGAGAGTCAGTTCCTTCCAAAATTATGGTTATCAGAGTTTTCCCAATCCGGTGCGCTAATGGTAAGTCGACAGTTTGTGAGTGTCTTCAAAATACATATGTCAGGTACAGAAATTATTCATATGACTGCTTCCTGCTCTAAGACACAAAGACTTCTTGACACGCTACTTCTGCCCTCTGCTTTTGCTATACAACAACTTCTGCCATTCTTCTCAGGAAAATGTTCAGATTGGCCCATTTTGACATTAGAACAATTGACTTCTACTTTTGTTGGCAAGGACAGTCTCTTCTGATGCGTATATAGGCACATATATGCAAAATAGGTGACGTGGTGACGTAGAGATGTAAAGAAGTCACAGATTTAGAGGCAGGACGACTGACGAGGTGGGTCAGGAGCAGCGTTTACATTGGGGAGAGGAGCTCCAGTCTGTGTGGACTTTAGGGTTTTAGACTTCAAGACCTTTTACATGTACAAGAATCTATATAAAAAACTGAAACATTGCTTTGAAAAGGAAAAATCTGAGTAGACCTACCATAAAATTAAACATTTTGAGGGCATGTAAGTGTTTTGAGGAAACGCAGTGTCAGGTTTTGGCAAACATTGTGAGGACCCAAAAGTAAGACACTCAGGAGGAAGGCAGGGTTCGGAACAAAAGGCAAGCTTTATTTAATGGAAGCTGAAAAATGTAAAAACCATAGAATCAAAAAAATCAAGAGGTGTAAAGTAGAAATCAGAACAAAAAAAACAACATACAAATAAAACAAACAAATATCACAAGGGGAGACACAAGAAGACACAGGATGATTAACAGAAAAGTCACAGGTGAACACAAAGGTGGGAAATCACACAAAAGGAGGGAATGAAGAGCAAAAGGCGACACATGAGGGCCAAACTTCAAAATAAAACAAGAAATCACAGTAAGACAAACAAAGATATGACACACAGGACATTATATGTTATCTTGTATGGAAATATTGGTCAAATAATTTCTATAGTTTCCACGGAAACACATTTCAGTTTATGAGACTGCATGGTGGCGACCAGTATAGCTGCTTGAGAACTGTAAACACAGAGTGTTTTTAATAGAAACAGTAACATCAAGACAATGTAAGCTTTTGTGTTGATCATCACTCAATGTACAGTAAAAACCCACATAATGAACATGTGGCTCGCTTAATCCTGAATGCACAGCTTACAAAACAAAAGGGCCGACTAATCATGTGCCTCCGCAGAATTTGGAGCATCCCTCGTTAATATACAGCGGCTCATTGTTTACTGTACTACACTCTTACTTCTTTCTCATGGCCGTGCCAAACTTTCGCCACATCACACACACAATGCTTCTCCTAATGTGGTTGGTGTTGGCCCAGCCCAGTCCCCCAGGCTGTGGAGTGATGTCGTCTGTCGCTCTGTGTACTACCTTGTAATTAACCTGTTTATTTAAAAGAATGCCTTCTAAATAAATTGGACATTTCTCGGCGTGATGGATGTGCGGTCGGCTTCATGCGTTGCGGCCGACTTTTGAAGAGCTTTTTGAGTGTAAAACGGTCCTGTTAGTGCCTCGTTCTTTCTATTTACATTGAGCTTTGAGCTGTAGGGGGGGAGCACCCCGTTGGTAAGGCTTTAATGAGCGCCACTGTAATAACAGGCAGCCACACACACATACATAAACACACATGTATACACACCAAGGACAGCATTTGCAGGCTACACACAAAGAGTAAAACATGTGCACGTACGTACTACGTATGTGCGCGCTCACACTAATGGGCACTCAAGCAAACGGGGTTAATCAAGATGGCTTGATTCAGCCCCCCTTCAGCTGCTGTGATTGTTGTGAGTGCCCTCTTGTTCACTGTCTGCTGTGCTGCCGGGTTGCTTGTAATCATCTCCACCTTAATGTTTGAGCTTTACACTTTTCAGGAAAAGAAGACAAAAACAGGCTTTTCACTTCTTCTGCTTCAATTTCGCCAGCCCGACTGTCGCTACCAGATTCTGTTTTTTTGCTGTTGCTGCGTAGCTTTTTAAGCTAATACTGATTTATTTTTATTTTTGTATGTTTTAATCAGATTCATTTTCAAACAAGAAGGGGTATTAAACATGCATTTGATAGCTCGAAACATAATGTTCTTATACTAAAAGAGGCTAAAGTTGGGGGGGGTTTTGCCTAATTGTGAAACAGACAGGAAGTGAACTAGGACAATAAAGACACAGCCGCTTTTTCGACTGTTCTGTCATCCTACGACAATCTTGTTGAGCTGCATTGCTCACGTACTTGGACAAGCAAGACATGTTTCATCTATGCTTAATTGTTTGTATTTCACAACAGTATGTTTGACTTTAAATGTTAAAGCAATGTTAAAGCAAGAAGATGGCTTTAATATTAGACACTGACACCATAGCAACCTGCCCTTTATCCCACAAAATAATGCTATATGAATGCAAAAAATACTTTTTCATTGTGAAAGAATAACAGCCCGCACAAGATGACGCGTTCAACTTGTTTTGATCACTTCAGTCGATCTCATTTGGAAAGTCTGAAGAGCACCACGATTGAATAATTTATCCTAGTTCGAGTTACTGTAGCTAAAGGGCCAAACCTAAAGATGGAAGCCATGGCTAATTTTATACCACCGAACAGTTTTTATAGGAATGAATAGGGCTCTAGCTCCGAAGCTGTATCTGTTTTCTCCTTCAAACATCAATTCTAGTGAGCTGGACATTGTAATGTTTGCAGCATATGTTGCTTAGTAGCCAAACAGTGCACATCAACTTTTTCACTTTTGTATCTGTATTTGGTTTTAAAAAAGCACAACCTCCAAATGACACTGTATCACTCCTACAACTGTCCCGTGCGCACCGTTAACATGCAAAGAATTTTGCGAAGCTTGACAGCCCCGCCATGCCTTGTTATGGCCGGGGGGGGGGCGGGGGGGGGGGGGTTCAGCGATGGTCAATTAATGGCTTTAAAATGGACATCATTGTTAAAAAGACTGACTCATGTTCATGTGATCTTAATGAGAAATAATTACAATACTTTCAGACAGTAGTTAGCCTTGCCACGTTACATTACGAGCACCGTTTTTAGATTTAGGTTGTTTGTTCCTTTCTGTGACCTCTGGCTCTCGCACCAACTGACATAACTGAGCATGATAATGTGGAGTTAGAGAGAGCAAATGTATACAGGCTGCACCTTATGTGATCCACAATGGTCATTTGCCTCCCTCCTTTCCATAGCCAAGTCCCCTCCGGGCCCGGAGAGTGGCTGTGCTGCTATATGGACCGCGGCGTTGTCCCAACGTTGCGTGTCCATTGTGAGTCAATCAGGCTTGAATAATGAGCATGGGCTTTCTGCAGGACACGGTTGGTCTTTAGGAGATGATCCGCGGTAAACAAAGGATCAGAGGGTGTGAGGGACAAACTGTGCAGAAGAGGAGAGGTTTACACACACTTTCAGATCACACAATACAGTGGAGGGGTCAAAGAAGAAAGGATTATCTGGTCTCAGCAAGAAAACCATTCCATTGTGTGTGTTTCAGTGTTGGGGAATGCCGTTTAATGCATTAGTGCTTTCAGTGATTCATTTGATATAGATAGTGCTCTCGAATCATGTTACTTAGGGGCTAAACGGCTTACTCAGAACTCACATTTAAATTCATCAAGGCAGGCCCGGAGGTTCTGAGGCAGTCGAAATCAGCATATGTTTTCGTGTTTTCTTCCCCCTCTGCCTAAGTCAACAGTAATCGGGCCAGTAAGTCAATGAATAGTGTCTTTATTCAGCACGGATGGCTGCAGCAAGGACCCATCTCCTAGGTGGTCTCAGTTCAAGCACAGACTGGAGCAGGAGTGAATTACTGACCAAAACCTTGTCTTTTATTCAAAGCGACAAGATCGGCTATGCATAAAACAGAAAAACATGTCTCAGGTTGCCTTGAAAACCAGATTTGGAGGGAGCCCATGCCGGTAACAACATTAGAAGGGCTGTGATGTGATTACCAGACTTTTGGTCGACAGAGAAATGTGACTAGAAGAGCAGCAGACTTGTGATTGTGACACTTCTTGGAAGCAATCAGTTTAGTGGAGGTGTCACAGTTGTAGGGCACGCAAAGAGGGACATAATCAAACATGATGTATGGTTTGGTCTCAGACTGGGAGCCGGTTGGCAGGAAATGCACATCCATCAAACTAACAGGCAATCTATTTAGTTTCTGACTAAACACTTAGAATTGTGCTTAAAGTGATTGAGTTTCGTAAAAAGGACGTTTCCAAACCAAATTTGCACATGATGCCTATTAAGTAGCTTTGTTCTGTGTTTACGTATTTTAGCACTTGAAGGTCATTCAAAATAAAAGCCTGTATCATTTTGAAGTAAATACAGATTGCAAAATGTAATGACTGCAGAAAAATTACACCATCTGCGTATTCGTCCTGCCCACCTGGATCGATTCTTTCAGCCAAAATGAAGGTTGCATTACTCCCCAGTTGAAGGTGGAGCAACTGGAATAACTTTGGAAACAATACACTACGAGAAGAGGGCAAAGAGGGAGTCATTCTTTCTTCTAGATAAGTAATAAAACGTGCCTACTTTTTAATACAACTAGGGGTTTAAGGCAAATAATGTGGGATTCTCACAATTGTTTCTTACAGTAGCCAGGCTGCTAGTGATAGCCATGTTGCTATTGCTGTTTTTGCGACAGTAACACCACAGGAAAACGCTTCACGAGGGTAAGCAATGAAGTTGTCCAATTTCGCTATCAAAATGAACATAAATTAGGGACGATGGTATGAATATGTTAGTCTGACAAAGCTAAGGACCTATGCTAGCAGCTCTGTTAGCATTAAGTGGTTCTTCGTGCTAAATGCTAACATGAGAAAGCCGACATACTCCCAATGACAATGCAAACATGCTGATGTTTAGCAGGTAATGTTTACCATGTTCACTATATTAATATAGCATGTTACCATTTGCTAATTAGAACAACCGACATAGTGGCATAGAGGCTGAATGGAATTTTACTAGTTTTGCAGTTGAGCTGATGATCATAAACTAAAATACTGAACAAAGTTAAAGATCCATTTCATACAAAAATATGAATTTGTCAAATACTGATGCTTTGGAATTGTAGGTTGGGTTGGCTGCCATCCCAAAGTATCAACTTTCTTACAAATGCGACACTCAAAGTTTGACCTGATGGTGCTGCTCGCAAACCCATTAATGAAGTACGTACAATTCATCCTCTGGGGACTCTTTACCACATTTTTCATTGTGACTCCATGGAACAGTTGTTGAGATATTTAGCTAAAACCCAAAACCGTCAACCTCATTTTGGTGTCTGAGGAAAGGTTAGGGATCACTAATGTCAGTGGTTCATCCACTGGGGACCATGAATGTAAGTACAAAATTACCACTCTTGATATTTCAGTATATAAAGCCATGCCACTATATCCTGGTTAAAAGTCTTTTTAGCTATCTCAGAACACTTTCTGTGCTATTAATATATATAGAGAGCAATACGCATGCCACAGTTTTCAACCGTGGATATAAATGTTTTAGTTTTCTGAGAACTGCTGGCAAGAAAACAGGAAACCGCTACCTCTGTCGGCTCCAAAACATTTCACAACTGTTTAATGTAACACACGCGACCTTGGGAATGTCTTTGTTTTGGTTGTGGTGAACCAAGGTCACTTTGCGCCGTGTCCCCGGGCTAATAGCGGGTTAAATGAGCCCGGCGAGTTGCAGAGAGGGCAAGAGTCTGTCTAAAGGGTCTCACAACTTATTATTTAGCAAACAAAGTCCTACAAGATGCAATTTAAGCAATTAATAAATCTGTTGGGATGAATGAGATTAATTTTTTTTCTCCCTCCTTGGACATTGTTGGGGTAAGGTTTTGGCTGTCAGGTTCGATGTAGCGTTCAGACTGTTGAGTCAAGCCTGTAGGTCCGGAGTGTCGCCACTCATTCCCCTGAGGACGGGCAACCTCTGACCCAACTGGTAGCCCTGAGGTCACCATGCTTTGACCTCGAGCAGTTACAAGGCTGCATTCACGCTGAGAGGGGTTGGAGGCCTGGAACCCCAAGGCCACAAAGACAAACACATTCAGGCAAACATATGTACTCACACACACATACACCCAACTCCTGCGCTTGGCTGCTGAGTCAGCAAAAACAAACTCCCTGGTTTCTCGGTTTTGATAATCAAATTTGACTTTGAAGGTTTTCCTGTGAGCATTATTAAATTTCCCCAGAGTCACAAAGTCTGGCACGGCTTTATTAATTAGTGCAATGAGTAGCGGGTGATTTACGACGCAAGTCTTTGGTGTCAGAGTTTAGAGTGGTGGAAATAGGTATCATTAGTCTGCGAGACGCTCTAAGTAGTGGCCGTGTAGGCATAATGAAAGCTTTCATTAGGAATCTGGGAGGATTGGTTGTGCGAGGTGAGTGAGCGTATGTATGAGTACGCACGCATGCCTGTGTATGTGCGGCCCTTTTTATTTGGCTTTGTCCGCCTCCCCTTTCTCATCAGGGTTACTTTATTTGGCAACAAGCAATAAGTTTCATCCGCAAGTCTGGTTTCTATCACACGCTTGCAGAATGTTCTCTTTGTCTTTCTTCCCTTTCACTTTCTCATTCGTCCCCTTTACCAGCTTCACCCCAAAACCTCTCATTCATCAAGTAACAGCACTGTATTATTCCAGCTCGCCCCACATGACCTGTCTCACTCCTCTGTGTTTCCACTTCAAATGCATTTATGTCCCATTTTTTTTTTACCTCATGTACCTGTATTTACGTCTTTCGGTGTGCTCAAGCTATAGCCCGCTGATTCATGTTTACAGGCTATACTGCATACAGCAGGTTGGTGATTTAACAAGAGGCCTGGGAAAGAACAATATGCTACTGTGCACTTATGTGAAGCAATAGTGTTTAACATGGTGGACCTGACTGATGTGGTTGGTTAATTTTATGATGCTTGTTGGCCAGTTTATGGATTTAAGAGGGCTAAAGTAGAGGATTAAAAAAATAATAATAATGGGAATAAAATGGTTCAAATCCCAGCTCCAGGCTGAGCTGAGCTGCATGTCGAAGTGTCCTTGAGCAAGATACTGAACCCCAAATTGCTCCTGGTGTGCAGTTGGCACCTTGCATGGCGGCCTCTGCCATCAGTGAGGGCCCTGCGATGAGCTGGTGACTTGTCCAGGGTGTACCCTGCCCTCGCCCAGAGACAGCTGGGATTGGCTCCAGCAAAAACCCAGCGACCCGATAAAAAGGGATAAAGCAGTTACAGACAATGGATGGATGGAATAGAATTAATGTGAAATTAACGTGTGCATGATCCAGCTTGGAGCTTTCTGGGCTGCTGTGATCTTGACCCTTTCTCGCTATTAATTACATAAAATAGTAAAAGGTACACAGTCCCTGGCTTAGTTATGCTATTTTTAAGCCTCACTAGCATCAAGCAGAGCTATGGATTGTAATCAGATTCTGTCCCCTGCTTTGATCTGTAATGGAATATGTACTGACATGAAATTTCTACATTGTGACTAAGGGTGTCAAGATATACCAACAATGACATGATATTTAAGAATGAAATATTGACTATTGATTGTGATGATAATACCCATTTGATGGTATTGGTAAAAAAATCAAATACCTCTTAAATAATTTCTATCCATTCTGGCATCGTCATACATTCGTGGTCCCCAGAGGATACATCGATCTGGCCATCTTCAGGTCAAACTTTTAAATTTGTCCAGCACTTCGGTCTATGACCAAAGCTATATGCAACTTTGTGTTTGGTTGCAGTTGTGCTAAATGTGAGCTACTGTCACAATGCTGTGTCATGACTATGCTAACATGCCAAACTAAAACAAACTACCTGCTAAACATCAAGCATGCTTACATTGTCCTTGGGAGCATGCTAGCATGCTGACACTAGCACCGCAATAACGTGCCTATTTACAACCCTGATTTAATTTTGGAAAAAGTCACAGCAGGAGAACAGCTAATCTTTTAAACAAGGTTATCCAATCAAACGCTACCAGAAAATGGTTTTCATGATCTAGATATTTATAATCTGTGAGCAAGATTTACTTTAATGAGAAAAGACAGGTGAAGTCCCTAAATTTCCAGTTGCTAATGGGCCACGAGCTAGTAAATTGACATACATAAATGCAATTCATGGCACAATGGCACTCAAACAGGATCTTGCCCTTTAGTAGCCTACTGCACATATTTTTTCCTGAAATAAAGTCCCATGGTGGTCCAATAGAGCTGGTGGGACTTTGCCTCTCTAGGTGTTCCCTTCTTCAAACAGCACATCCTGCTCACTTTCCATATTTTCACAGGCCTCCTGCCTCATGAATGGAAATCCACTGACCTCTTCACCACCCGCTTCTGCAAAATGTGAATTTATGCAGCACAATCACACTGAAATGTTAATATGAGCAGTGCTCTCTGCCCACATGTTTGCTGCTTCGCTGCCAGAGGATGAAACTGCAGTGAGTCTGCAAAACTCGAATGCTGTCTCCGTCATACTGCCGGTACAAAGCAGCCAATTAACTGCCGACAACGCCGGTTCATCATTAACGCTGCGAGTCTCTCAGTGTGTGTTTGTGTGTAGACAGAGGGATCTCTAACCTTATGTAATCTGTGTATATCCTGTAGGCCTGTCATCTGTTGGTAAATTAATCATTAAGTCCTGCTGACGTGCTGAACCATCTCTGGCCTCCTCTGTTTTTTTCAAGCTGTGCTTCAAGCTGTTCTTTTATGTAATACGAAATCCAGTTTAAAAATAAAATATATTATATCCGTTTTGGGTGCAATAACTGCTTCAACAATTGCTTCTCTGATCGAGAAGCCCTCGCTCTGACACTTTTCATCCCTCCTCTCTTGATTGTTAAAAAAAATGTGTAGGTTTTTTTGCCCTCTCTGCAAGTCAAACGTTTAAACACCTCTCAAGGAAATTAACCAAAATTAGACCCAAACAAAAAAAGGCACCAGGACATGGAGTTGCATTAGGGATAAAATTAAGAGCTTATCCACCGGGGCATCTCCTGATGGCTTTGGTCCTCGGAGACTCATTGATCTCAGCGGCAGGTTTTATCTCAATTCCTGTCTTCCCCGCTGCTGCACGCAGATGGTTGTGTTCCATCGAACGGCTTAAAAGGTTCCTAAAAAAGCCCCTTTGGTGGAAGACGAGTGGAAGACTTCTGCTTTAGCAAAACATACATGTTTTGTGTTGGTTCTTGTCCTTTCTCTGGCTGTAAATTCTCTTTTTCTCTCTCTCTCAACATACACACACACACACACACACACACACACAGAGTCAGGCTGACTCCGTGAGAGTTGGCTGCCGTGGTGGCTGAGTGTGTGTGGTGCCAAGGCAGCAGCCTGGTGCGGCAGTGACGGTGAGTCATAGCTCGCAAGAACACAGCGAGGAGCCATGGCACCCAGTCATTACAACACACACACACACACACACACACACACACACACAGGGATGAAACCAGGTGCAGTGCAGATGCAGCAGCTTCTTTGATTCAAGTTGGAATTGACCTGATGAGTGTTCCCTCTCCATCACGCTGTCTCTATTTGTATATTTCTCTCCCTTTCCCCCCCTTGATATTTATTTTCTTCTTCGTCCGTGCTCGCTTCAAAGTCGCATGATTTCCAACCCACTCAAACACCGGAGCCTTAGCACCGTCAAACAACACGTTCTTGCAGAGGAGTTGGGCGCGCGATCAAGCAAACAAACAACCTCGGCAGAGGACGGCATTAAGCCTCCTGGTGAGCACTCTGTTTACATACTTGAGGAGATGGCGATGCCGTGCCTGGCTGCAGAAATCTATGGGGGTGCGCCACGTGCATAAGTGTGTGTGTGTGTGTGTGTGCAAGCCTACGTCTGCGCGCCTGCATACGTACAAGTCAGCGTTCATTGGCCTGTGTTTGTATTAAAAGCCCCCATTAACGATCTGGAGGCGCGATTAGATGTAGGAATCGATTGCTTCTCCCTTCTCTCCGGTTGCTAAACTGAAAATGTCAGCTGAGGGGGTTAGCACAGCACGGCGTGGCGCAGCTGAGGTGGCTTTCTGCCTCATTGGATGCGAATGTGGTGTGGCGTGCAGCAACACAGATCAGGTTGAAGAAGTGGATTTATCGCAAACAAACAAAATCAGATCAAAAATGAAAAGCCCCGGTCTAATTAGTTGATTACAGATCACCTTTTGTTTGTTGTTTTAGCGCCTGTCTCTTTAAGGCCTCCCCCTCCTTAATACCTAATCTGCTGTGATTGGTCAGCTCTCACACACCAGACCCAGCACCGCTAACATCAGCAATATATCTATGATACATCATTCTTACATGTCAAACTAGACGCAATAGGCATTAATTATGCAAATGCGCGACCCTGTGACGTAGTGTGATGTCACAAAGTCACAGACCTAAAAAGGCACGGCTACTGACGAGGCGTTTCAGGAGCAGTATCTTTTCAAGATCTTTAACATGAGCAAGAACTTCTACAAAACATTGAACGAGAGCCAAAAAAAATTTAAAAGCATTATTGGTCTCCTTCATTTAAAGAAGAATGAATATTTTTTAAACTGGACTGACCCCAAATAACAAACGGTAAATCATAATTTATGTACATTCAACAGGCTGACACGATGGACAAATGGTCCTGTAACACACAGGTCACAGCTTCACTCTATATAGCTTCCCATTTGTTGCCATCAAGGGCCAAGTATTCACTCAGTTTGAGCTGTTCTGACTGTTACGCTCATCCGCTGTAAATCACAGTAATGAGAGTGTTTGCAGAGTGTCCGCAGCACGAATGCAAATAGAGCCGCGTGACATGATCCGACTAGATGTGGAGTCATTATAACTTTGTGTTCCAACACGGTTGTAAACAACATATGGGCTCCCGAGGGTGGCGTCTTTACTTTGCAGATAGTTTGTCAGGAGCAGCACTGCGGGACTGCGGGTGAATAAAAACACAGCGGTTCTCGCTCTCTTTCTTCCCCTCACACACACCTGAGCTCACCTGTGAGTGTGTTATTGTACACCCTGCAGCGGCCCCCCGGGAGAGCTCGGGCAGGTGTAGCATTACATCACTGACACACTTTACCTTTAGCCACAGCTCATTAGGATAAACTGGTGCTTCTCTGCTCACTAATCACTGTTTTGGTAGTTCTCTTACTCTGCCGGGATGGTGTTACGGGACTGAAAGTGGAGCTGTGAATGTTACGATCACATGACTTTGAATGTTATATATAAATTCTTTATTTTACGCTACTGTGAGAAAAGTTGTTCCACCTGAGAGGGTCTAAACATTGTTTTACAGGGGAGTTCTGCATAAAAATTGGGGACTTCGTGGCAGAAAGATGGAGAAAAAACTGTTGAACTTTGGCACAAAATGGTGGATATCAACAGCTTCAGTGACACCATATGAATATTAAAGGTGCACTATGTCGTTTTAAAAATTTTAATTGACTGATTTTTCTATGCTCAAGTTAACTAAATAAATGACTGGACAAACAAACTGACTGGACAATTACTGCTTCTTTCCTGTATATATGTGGCGGACCCTGCCATCTTTATGGCTTCTAAAAGTGTTCTTATTTTCCTCAGAGAACAGCTTGTTTATTCATTTATGGAAAAGACTAATATTTCTGAGTTCATATTATTACCTCATTAGTAATATTAAAATTCTGAGTATGAACTACGTAGTGCCCCTCTAAAATCACCCCTTATGGTCAAACCTACCTGGAGAGTAAATTATTAAACGTCCTACAGATTTTGTCCTCCACAGAAAATGTATTGCCGTCCTCTCTGCAGGTGCAGAACGACTGACAGCGTTTGAATTTTTGAATGTTTGTTTATAGTAATAAACGTTTATATATATATATACACACTGTATATATTTAATAGAACTCTCTGTTTGCATCAACCTGATGCCCCGCGGCCAAGTGTCCCAGTGTTTACGCGTTTTAACTCATTATTTGTTGACATGCGCCTCCAGCGGTCTCCACACTAAAACAAATCCTTGTCCATTTATTGCACTTGGCAAATGAAGCTATTCGGGGTCTGATTATGAGAGTGTCCGAACTCGGCCCCGGCTCTGCTTTCAATACTTCCGAGGGATGGATGAGAGATGAGGCAATGGAGTGGGGGAGAGAGTGCGAGCGACAGAATGATAGATGGAGCAGGCACAGAGGAGGCATGTTCGGTGGACGCGAGCCAACGTTTCTGCCGGAGGGGTGCGACCCAACAGGGAGAGCTTTCTCACATCCTTCCCTGGAGAGTTCCAGCTCCTCCCCTACACTCTTAACGTTCCACCCAAATTCCCCCCCCCCCCCCATCCCTCATATTCCCCCTCTTCCCCTCTCTTTTTATAGCGCTCCCCTCCCCTGATACTCCTCCATCTGTCTCCCCCTTCCTTCTCGCCGCTCTTCTCCCCTCTCTCCTTCGCTCTTTGCCGAGGTGATGACAGAACTTCCCTGGCACGTGTTGCACAGATGAACACTCCAGAGTCTCTCTAGACACACGCCGACGAACACGCACGCCCATACACAGAACACATGTTGAACGGATTAATTCGAGATCACCATACCCACCTGGGCTGAGGAGACTGTGATGGAACATACGCTGAAGTCTGCAGCCACTCCACATGTCTGATTCCCCCGCTATGAGATCCTATTTACCGCGTACCGCGTCGTGCAATATATGAGCATGCTAGTGCTTTAGCTGTGCATCAGTGCCGTCAAGACTAATTCTTGTTCAAAAAGCAGTTTAACAATTACGTTTTGTTCCCTTTCTTGCTGAGTTAGATGAGTAGGACAATACCGCACATGTTTGTACAGTAAACATGAGGCTCCAGCCAGCAGGCTATTAGCTTAGCTTAGCTTAGTGAAAAGACTGGAAGCAGAGTGACTCCAGAAAACCACAACTCTTGGTCATTCTGTACAAATGACAAGATTTGTTGTTCATTTAGTGTTCATTGAGATTTAGAGGTGTTTATGCTAAGCTAGGCTAACCGGCTGCTGGATATTGAGAGCGGTCTTGTGTCATCGAGCAGTAAAGAAAGAAAGTGCATCTCCCAAAATACATCAATGAGGAGAGACTTAACATTCTATATAATTTCTGTATATATTTATTACAATGTCCACATCAGATAAGAAATTCGAGTATTTGGTGATTAGGCCCTGTGGATGTGATGAGGTCGATCTGTGGAGGAGGCCTTAAAACTGAAATTGATGCAGATTTAGATTCTGAATTTTATTTTTATTTTGTAACACTTGTGTATTTCCACATATATCTGTGGTTACTTAACGTAATCCCCAGTCCTCTGATAACAGACTTAGAAAAGGCCACAGTTCACATCTGGCATGAGACTGTTTCTCTTATAATGCTATGTGGTAGTGATGGAATGTAACTAAGTACATTTACTCAAGTACTGCACCCAAGTACGATTTATGAAGGCAGAAGGGGCCTTGGTGATCATTCGAGGACGCATTGGCATTCAGACAATGCGACATGTGTGGATAAAAGCATATCTGCTGACATCTGCTTGTATATCTTAAGATGATCAGAATGTGTTGCTGCATTTTCGGATTCAAAGCTCTACTGTTTTTTTTTGTTTGTTTGTTTTTTAGGACAAAGTAGTTTTACAGTTCAAGTTTGAAGGAGCCTTAATGAAGTAAGCTAATGCTTACACATCTGGTTTTGGGTTCTTTCTACGTTCCTTGATTTCATGATTAATGGAACTCGGAGAATGGATGTCCCCTCGTGTCAATGTGATAGTGCAGATGAGGGAAATCGTGCTCTCTGAGTATCTTTTCCTTCTTTATCTGGATTATGTCTTGTAACGGTGCCCTTTGCTGGCAGTGGACACAAACCAACTCTGTGCGTTTCGAGCTCGTAGCCACTGGAACGCCCTGGACGCTGCTGAAGTTTGCTGTCATCAAGCGACTGAAATGGACTGTGCAAATATTTTTTTAAAAAGACTTGGAACAGACGATCATTTCTGGAGTAATTTAAACTTGTGAGCAACAGACAAAATGCAGAAGGAGGTGCATCAATCTAACCCGTGGAACTCCAAACTTAAATCAGTATGATTTGGTGCAGAGCTCCATGAAATTGCCAGACACATTTCTCGTTGCCAGAAAGTGTTTTGTTTCTTCTCAAAGCAAATAATGAACGTGCTATCAGGCCAAAATCTGCACTTGTTTTCTCTCTTGAGCCTGTGGGAGCCTCGTTTTCTGCCGGACAAGGCTGTGAGCCTCAGCTAAGGTCATACAGTCCACTTTTCAGTGGGTGTAGTTTCATAGGAAGGCATAAAACACAGCATTGCATCATCACTACTATACGTTACACAGACTGGATCGCTGATTACGCCCTGTGTGTATACATAAGGTGCATATATCATCTGAAACATTACACAGCGGAGCTCTGTTCGTGTGCGTATCTCGCTCGTACATCAGAGACTGTCCATGTGTGTAACATGTGTTTCTCATTGGGTTTCATTGCGTTTCATTTGCCTATCTGAGCCAGGTTCTCACCTCTAAAGCCTCTGGGCTTATGTGCGGACGGAGATATGAGACAGGTTGAAAAAACAGATTGTTCTGAGGTTACAGATGCAAAGAGGAGAACTGTAACGCTTCTGACCACATATAAGTCTGACTGAATGACAGGGAGCAGGGGTGTCAGAAAAGTATGCTACACCCTGTTTCTGACCACCAAGTGTAGTTTTTCTGAGTTGAATAGGTCGACATTTTAGGAAATATTGGCTTTCTTGCCAAGAGTGATTAATACCACTCTCATATCTGTGGTGTAAATATAAACATGCTGCTAGCAACAGGTTAAATTATCAAAAAAAGGCTAGGAATGGCTGTTTCTTTTAGCTAGCTGAGGCAAACAGCTTGCTAGGAAGTTAAATACTAAGTTTTGGTGGTGCTTATAAGCGAACTTTTTTTTACCTTTGGCTTGCTGTCTCTGTTGGCTAGCTGATGGTAACAGCTAGCTTGTAAGCCTTAGCTAGCTTGGTGGTTCAGTAGCCTGGCTTCATTTGGCTCACCTCGGCTCCACCCATTCTCCGCTGCTTTGCCCGTTCTTGGATTGGTGTGTTGTTTCTCCCCGTTTTCAGTCTTTGTGTTAAGCTAAGCTAATCGGCTGTGAATTTCCCCAAATGTCAAACCAATTCCGCAAGGTTTAGTAAACCAGAACAAATAAAGCATTCAAACTACAAACCTGATGGTTCCAAAAGGAACATACTGTCGATTGATATCACAAAATAAAAACAAATAAAGCAAAGTCAGTTAACTTCTTAATAAGTGTTTGATGGACAAAATGAAAACGCTGTTGCCAAGTGGATGCCAAATTGTTTTAAACAGTGGTTTGGAGTTGAACAATTCATCTGCGAGTGAAGGGAAGAGTCCCCTGGGACACCTCAGTTAGGGAGCCTTGAAAGAGTTTTCAAAGTATTTTCCTAATATTTTATCTGTCTTTGACACGCTGCGGTCTGGGGACTGTAGGGAGGGTTTGAAGGCATTTGGCTGCAGTTGCAACAACGGCAGGAAAATTCATTTCTGGACTGTCAAAGACATTTGTTCTCTCCGGCCTCCCAAGGAGAGAGTGCAATCTGAGGTCTTTCTTCTTCTTTCCTTTCCTTTCCTTTCCTTTCCTTTCCTTGCCTCACTGTGTTTCGCCCCGCCATCCAATCTCCACCCTTGCCCTTGGCTGACATATCCCCTGAATTTTAGTGTGTGTTCGAATGTGTGTGTGTGTGTGTGTGTGTGTGTGTGTGTGTGTGTGTGTGTGTGTGTGTGTGTGTGTCTGTGTCTGTGTCTGTGTGTGTTTCTGTGTGAGACATTCCTCAGTACGGTCCAGGAGCTCCGTGCTGTCACACGCACTTCCTCCCTGAGGCCAGAACCCTGAGGAGGAAGAGGAGGGAGTTTGGCTCGCGACGTGAAAATACTTTTGAAAAATGCACAGGTATGTTGAAACCTTTGCTCATGTGTACAACACACACACACAGAGAACCTCCTGTGAGCACGAGTAGTAGATGAATGTTGAAGATCGGTGATGTGATATCATGCACAGTTGACAGGTTACCTCCTTTATTAGACTGAAACATACCAGTGAGGCCCCCCCTGTCATTCTATCTGCAAAGTAGTGCATATATATATATATATATATATATATATATATATATATATATATATATATATATATATATATATATATATATATATATATATATATATATATATATATATATATATATATATATATATATATATATATATATCTATATGTATATGTATATGTATATGTATATGTATATATATATGTGTGTGTGTGTGTGTGTGTGTGTGTGTGTGTGTGTGTGTGTGTGTTTTCAACTTGCCTAAATGCCTGATGTTGTTTGCTTTTCACTCACCTCAGTGAGTACCGAGCCAAAAGGTTCATTTGTTTAACCCCCCTCGCACACTCACAGACAGTGTGTGTACTTGCAGGAGCTCCCTCTCGTAAATCGTGTCGAAACAAATAAATTATGTCACTGTCGCGGCCGTCAGTTTGCATTTTTAATGAGCAATCACCTTCTTTCTCATGCCTCGCATGCCTGACTTTATACTTAAAGTTGAGCTGAAATCCATCATATTTGTAATAACGTATCGCAATATGCTCGGGTAACAAGAATATTCACCCATACTCCACAAACAGGACATAAGGATAAATCAGTCGTCAATAAAAGTAACAGATCTTTTAAAATGTGATGTCCCTTTAAAATACGCTCCTTTGTTTAACGGCCGCAGACAGTTGATCGTGTATGGTGGTCCTCGGGTCGGTGAAGGCTTAAAGATTAGACAGTGTCGTATAGGAGAGGTTTAGCATTAACTCAGAGAGTGAGGTAATCACTTCACGATCTATAGACAGAAGGAGAGGAGTGGTCCTGTATATGGGTACGGATCTGATCCATGAACAGCAAACACAAACGTATTAAGGTGTCAAGTGTTCATCGAAAGAATTGTTGATTATAATGTACGTGAAGATAGAGGGATAATGATTTATATGATATATGATCATATATTTAGTCTCTAACTCATTATTAAAGTTAAGTTCAGTTCATTCACCCCTCAGGAACAACAGTTGGTAGTCAGCGACTCAACGTGACAATCCGAACCCTAAATCTTAAGTTACAGGACGACTGACACTGCTGCTGAGTGTTTGGGATTTCACTGTACAGCCCTGAGGGAGAGACACAGTCAGGTGTTACATTGCAGATGTGGATGAGGTTTCTCTGGGGGCCAAACATTAGTTTAAGGGTTTAGCCTTTTTGAATCCACATATATTTCCCTTTTTCCCAGGAAACAAAACCTGAAGGACACGAACAAAACACTGCACAAATCATAAAAGGGTCAAAAGCAAACTGGTCCCTTGGTGACTAAAAGGTGGCGGTGTGGCGGGGGAAAAAAACCCACAGCCACCCACTGATTCTATCAAAGTGACAGACGAACAAAAAACATTGGACAGGTGAAGTGGGAGTCACTGATCAAGGGGGGAAACAAAATGTATAGAAACTGGCCAAAAGAAAGAAATCTCAAACTCTCAACTCAGATTTTCACCCCAAACAGAAAACGCAGAGAGTCAACCGACTCCCTGAAAACACACAACCATCTGAGCAGGAGAACTGCAGCCCTCTTACATAGACTCCCTCAGCTGACTGATAGCAGCCAGCTGAGGGAGAACATCACAGGTGCACCCAGTAGCTTCTGATTACCTGTGAACTAGATCTTGAAAAATCCTCGTTCACATCAGAACCTTGGGGGAATCTCTGATCTGTCCATAACAATCTTCCATATTATTATTACGAAAATGACATGGCTTGCATTCACAATGTGTCATCAGATCAAGTTCTAGCCCATTGGTAGATTGACGTCAGAATGTGTGTATTGACTATACATGCTCTCCTCCCAGATTCCCCACTTGAGCAAGTCAAGGTTCTGGATCTAATGGTGCACCCATCAATATAGGGGGCAGAAGTGTGGACCGTAGTAGAACAAGTGGACTACAACTACAATTTTATTTTGTTTTTAATTTAATTAAATTTAATTTGAATTCAATTTAATTTATTTAATTTTAAAATCTGTAGGAGCAACACTTAAATCAGCATGCAACGTAACACATTAAAACGTTATGTTGCTGTGGCAGCCCATTGTGGCAAAGTGTTACCAGTGGAAACAGTGCTCCTGGTGTTTTACATGATATAGAAAGATGATTTTAAAAAATAAAAAAAAAACACATGGAGCATATTGAGTCCGGTTCTGCTCCGAGGTTTCTGCCTGTTACAAGGTAGTTATTTCTCATCACTGTCGCTATGTGCTTGCTCACAGGGTAAATGTTGGGTCTCTGTAAATAAATGGAATCAAGGAGTTTGGTCTAAGGCCTGCTCTATGTTTGCTGTTAATTGGCGCTGTACAAATAAAGATTGATTGACAGTTGATTTGATATTTGTGAGTTGTGCCTTTCGAACTGAAAAGCGTTCGCGACTTTATAATACAGACACGTTTGACGCGGTAAACCCCGTTAACTTCTCCTCTTAAAGCCTACCATTAAATCCTTTATGCAAGTCAAGTGTGGGTCTTTTGGCCAGGCAGTGACTGACATGTCCCGTAATTGTGTTCAGGAGTGGGGACTCGACAGGAAGCGGCAGGCAGCGAGCGATGTGGCGACTTCCATCCACTCGAGTTGAGCCTAACGACCACCCAACCTAATATGGTCAAAGAATCAAGAGTTAAACAGCCGAGCTCTCGGGGGGTTCAAGTACCTGACAAAGTGCTCAGGTATGCCAGCTATGGTAGCTTAACCGCTGGAGGTCCTGCAGAGGTTGTAGGTAGCGCGCCGGATGTCCTTAGTGTCCTTAGCCTAATTAGGGCAGTTTGAGAGGTATCGCTGTAGAAGTGGTGCCTGTGTGTGTGTATGTGGAGGAACTACATGTGCCTTGAGCAACGAACAGCACATTCACTTAATGGGATTAACATTTAACCAGTGCACTCACTCGCTGTCACACCTGTCTAAAAAAAACACCACACCAGTGAGTCAGGAAGCCGTGTGCGTCTGTACGTGTGTGCGTGACGGTCCCTGTGGGGGGGCACCGGCTGTTGATTTACTCCATCCAACAATTACCACTCACAGGTGGCAGGAATTCCAGAAATGAGGAAAAAGACTGCGTCCCACTCGGAGCCCTTCCTCTCATAAAAATACCTGAATCGGTTGAATTAGTTGAATTAGTTGGCTAAGCCTCTCCTGTGTCATACCACATCTCACCCTTCAAGGTCCACCTGTCATTTTGTGTTACTCATTCCTCTTTGAAATGACTTCCGTTGTGCATGCAGGTAGTGATGAGGTGCCATACTGCGTCAGGCTTGGACAGGACGCTGGATGTTAGGCAGCAGCTGTTTTATTTGTTCAAATTTTGTTTATTTCAAAGTTTGACATTTGATAAAATAAGCTCCCTCTTTTTTATTTTGCCAAACTCTGTACTGTAAGCTAACTGACTGCCTGCAGTCGGGGATACAGTACCATGAAACCATGTGTTGTTTTTATGCTTCTTTTATAGTGCGATAATTTGACAGTTATGTGATGCTTGTATTAGTAGTTGTTTCATTTACGTTTCTTGTTCAGTTTCGACCTCTAGTGGCCATCATTAGAGTAGTTTACGTTTACTTTGGTAAAATTACGTTACTCGCATAGTTAAGTTACATCATGCAAACAAGGTAACTTTACATTACAAACATGATTTAAAGCATTGTACATAACTTAAACTGGCATTTGACAAGTGTTTTTGCTTTAACATGTCGATGGTGTTATCATGTGAATGCTGACAGCACAATGTAATGACACCATTAGGCTTTTAGACTGGTTTTCAATATAAACCTTGCTTTCAGGGTGCATTCTGTCTGCCACCAGGCACGACATCTCCGGTGAATATGAAGGCTAATTGGCAATCCATTCAGGCTGGCAGCATGGCACCATTTCTGCCTGCACTCGTGTCTCCTTAATAGACTAAATGTGCGAATAAACTCGTGTTTTGTCCAGAATTGTTGGTGGATGTTACTGTGAGGAAAAAAGAAACGATCAAGTCGTCTTTGTGACAGCACCACTTCCAACACCAGGTGGTTTCAGGAAAACATTCAGGTTTTCCTTAACTTAACCTTAACTTAAACTTAGCCTAACCAAGTACTTTATTGCCTAGACCAAGTAGATGTCTGGCCAGAACCAAACCAAACCGAGAGCGTACGACGAAGGTCCAGTAACGGTCAAGTTGTTAGGAGAACAAAGTCCTTCTGGGAGTCAGTGGCAATTAACCCATCAGTGGTTTAAGTTTAAGAATGTGTTGGAAGGCCCATACGTTTGTACATATTTGTTTAAAGTTACAATTGTTTGACTGTTAACAATACAAATTCCTTCATAAAACAACTTCTTCCCAACGACATGTGCAACAACATGTGCATGTATGAATACGGAACATACATGCTGCCACTGTAAATCCTCTCAGGTAAGTATGAAATGAGTATCCCAACCGAGCCTGACTTCAGTGAACTGACGCTTCACATGACAGCTCAGTGATAACCGTGCACACCCTCGATGATGATGACACGAACAGATAGACTAATGACAGGGGGCGCAAGACAACACAGATCACAGGTAGATAAATATGATGAGTGAGACTGACTGGACGTTCATTCACTATAAAATAACTGCAATGAAAATGCAAGAATAGGCTTGTACTCTTTGTAGACTTAATAATACTTAACAATAGTGTTCTCTTGCTTTCATCTCAAGGAAAAAAGAAGCTCTGCCCTGAGTTAACTTTCGGTGAGACAGCCAGAGGATGATTCAGACGACATTCCCGTTTGCCGTCTTAATCCAGATGATGTTTTTTGGGGACGACGGACCGTTGCGAAACACAGCCCAGATTCCCACAGCTTGATTGACAGTTTTCCTTAAGGCCAAATCTGGAAACACTTACCTCATTCACACTGAAGGGGGTTGGAGGTTTCGGAGCTGGGTTATACAGGGTCATAGAGAGAGAAGGGGCCCGATGGGTCAAGACCAGGGAAGGAAACAGATTTTTTTTTTGCTGCATATTGCTTGATGATCCCAAACATATTTCCCAGCCAGCTTAAAGTTGCACCGTGTAGAAATTCAAACTCAGAATTGTAATATTTACAATATTAATGAGGTGCAAACACAAACTTTTTCCATAAATGAAACAAGCTGCTCTCAAACAAAACAGTATGGAATTGTGTTGTCCGTTAAGGTCAGATTGTTTATTTAGATAATTTAGGCATAAACAAAAATCAGTCAATGAAGATTTTTCTTTGGATTTAACGTTTCTTCCCTAAAACTACATAGTGCACCTTTAATTATTTGCCAGAATCCAAAAGCTTATTGGTGAGAAATACCCAGATTCCCAGCGCTTGTGCTTGTGGCTATTTTGTAGTTTTCCCAGCTGGTTGTTAACTCGTCTAGTTGACATAGTTTCACAGGGTCAAATGTCACTTTTAGGCAGAAATGTATCGGTCAGGTTAACGACGCGGTGTGTGAGGTTATCTAAGTTTTTTTTTTTTTTAATGACCTGATATCACCTTTCAGAACAGGCCTGATATCGTACGCCACTTTTTTTTTTTTTGTTCCACGTTCACTGCCGTCAGATATATTGCACCGAGGTTGTCATTTCTGCATTTAACATAAGCAGGGTTGCAGGGATCATAACTGTGGGAGCCCGCCGCATGACAAATGAGCCTTTTACTGTCTCCAACCACCAGATACGCCGATCGAAAGATAACCTCCTTACGCCAGAGTTTGCCATTCATCGCTCTTGACATCCAAGCTGCCGTCACAAAGCGTGAAGTCCCACATCAATCTGGATTGTTTTTCCAAAGCAGTGTTCCATAAAAGAAAAGACAAGAGGGGGTGAGAGAGGACGGAGATAAAAGGGCGGGATTCGACGTGTACAACGTGCCGCGCCTGGCTATGACACTTCCATCAACCGTTTCAAACGCCGCGGAAGGTGACAGGGGCAGGATTTACTGACCCAGAGGCCCCTTTTGTGCTCTCCACGCTGCACTGATCCTCGGCTTCCTCTCCGGCTGCATGTGTAGGCCTATAGGCTTACCTTTTATACCCCTCGCTCTCCCTCTCGCTCTGTGTCTGCTGTAAATAGGCTTAATGTTACAGATGTCTGTGTGCGAGCACAAAGAGGCGAAGGAGAGGCACAGAGGCCGGCTCTATTCGGTGCGGAGGCGAGGAGAACAGGTGGGAAGAGAGCAATCGGGACAGGGGAAGATGATCGGATTTCCCGTTATAAAAAGTTCGGCGGCTTCGTGTGTGTTTAAAGCGCGAGGCCGTAGATGATGTGTGTTGCTGCTCAGCCAAACAGACAAAAACTTGAAAAGCTAATCTGAGCCAGTGTTTGTTTTTCTCCTTCATTCATTGCCTTGTTCAACTTTTTTCCACTTTTGTTTAAGGCAACAACTGAAATACTTGTTGACATCTGTTAGCAGGCTCCATGCAGCCGCTCCACTGCTTGTATTCAGCGGGCGAATTGCAGCTTATCCTGCTGAAACTGAAAAAAAAAAAGAAAAGTTATACGTGAAATCTAAGTTGTAAATCATGCTGTCAGATGCCGTCAGAGCTGCAAGGTGAACGAGGGCGTCCGCGGGTCCCTCGCTGTGTGGGCTGGCTGACTGGCTGGCAAGGACAATAAGCCATACTGTTTTGACCTGCCCCGTCTGTCCCTGTGCCAGGTTCACGGACATTCAGACAGCTCCCCCCCCCCCCCCCCCCCCGACTCCACAGCTGAGACCGAAACTTCAATCCACAGGCTCCGCTCCACAAATCAGGATCCGCTGCCTTTTGAGAAACTCTTTATAACGTTTACACAGCTCCGTTTTCATTAAACTATGCCATGAGCCCCATACTAATACAGTACTGTGGAAATCAGAAACAACCGAGCCGAACTGAGTAGTCATGATGGAAATTTGAGGTGTCCTTGATAACATTCAGCCTCTAAATGTAGCATTCCAGCTCCCGCACACTGCATTGCATTCACGTCACAACACCGCTGTAGTCCGACTCACCTGCCGCCCCTCGGGTGGTTGCCAGTTTGTCCACTCGCTAACATTGCTAACGCTAGCTGAAATCAATGTTTCTCGGGGCCCATGCAAGGCAAGTACTGTAACTCATTCGCCATTTGTATTTTTTCCCCACAAGCTGGCAACTACCGAGACTGTTGAATACCACTTGACACCAACGCTGTTATGCAGTTGGATGACAAACCTCATAGAAGCTGGAAGGTCAGAATTCTTCTTATAGCGTACTTGCTTGCACATCACCATCTTTTCTTTTCACACCTGTAAAGACTCCATCTGTTGTATTTTAATGTACTGTAAGTGTCTATTGCACACCCGACCATGGCCTTGTTTAACCTGCCAGCCCAAACCCATTCTTTTGCATATCCAGATTGTATCCAGATTGATTTTATAAAGTCTGGACTTTAAAAAACCCACATGAAATATGATGTTTACAAACCAGATCCAAGCCACATTTGGAGGTGGTTTGAAATGCCATAACAGTCAGATTTCTACAGACGCTGCGGCCGCTCAAACTGAATTTCAAAGTGTCTTTGGTGTCATTCACAATGTGACACAGAACAACTTTGAAACCGGAGTGATGGAGCTAACCAGTGCAAACCACTTTACTGACCAGTGGAGCGCCGGGTAAAGATAAAATCATTTGACCATAGAGTGTGTGCACTGGAGACTCCTGGCGACCAAGCCGGCCAACTGAAAGAAAAAATGATTTCCTCTTGCAGCTCATTCGGATTCGGGCACATTTTATATTGTGATAGTCCAACGAGTGATTGCTCAGGGGTCGTGAAACTCCAAAAAATGTATCCACTGTTTTACAGCCAGCACTTTCACAACGTACTGCCACTTTTCCACCAAAAGTAGCAGGTCTACACTGTTTTTTAAATGCGGGTCAACCCGATAAAAATCACCTATCGACCCCATTCCAGCATCCCGCAGGCAGAGCAGCCCGTCCCTGTGATCTTTCTCTGAAGCGTTACATTGTACATCACTGACGTCACAAAAATGTGCCAGAAACAGTTGTTACAGAAGCATTAGGGTCTTACAATTAGATCAGTGCCGAGGCGATAAAAATGTAAATGCCAATCCCATTGCACACAAAAGCCTGATCATCAGCTGTTTAGCTTAGCTTAGCCACGCATCTAGCGGGAGCTCGGAGCGCCAGGGCAGTGTTGGTGTTTATGCACTACACCGCTAAGCACATGAGCTTGGGGCTAGGCTGTTAGCATGCTAACTTCAGGAAACATCTCTGCGAAACACCACATAGATATCATGACATCGAATTCTTCTCACATTCTGTTGATAGTTTTAGTTGATTTTTTTTAAACGTTAACGACAAAAACTCTTACATATTGCCCCTTTAACAATTTGGATTTAATGGTATGTGTAATTTATACTCCTTGTAAAGCTCCGGAGTATAATTTATGAGAAAGAGGTGAACCTGAGGGACATTTTATCGCCTGCTTGCCGCTGTATTCATATGACTGGTGTCGCTAATGAGTTCCCAATGACCTGATCAGACTCCATGGTGCTGCTGTAACACATAATCTAATGGGAACCTCCTAACAGAACCACGTGGACTTGATTAAGGCTTCTAAAAATACATCGATAAAGTCATGAATGTATACAGTATGCTGTCTGCTTGTAAGTGAGGAGGGAGGCGTGTGTGTGTGTGTGTGAGGAGGAGGAGGAGGAGGGATGGCGGGGGGGGGGGGGGGCTCCATGTTTAAGCCAATGGGAGCAGAGCAGCGCTAATGTCATTTCTCGACGCTTTAGCTGGGTGCCAGAGCTGCGCAGCGCTCAACCCTGGTGAACGTCCCCACCGACTCCTGTCTCTATCCACGACCATGCACTGACAGTCCACCGAGCTGATCCAGGACTCGGAAGCTGCGAGGTGGTGTTTTGTTTGGATGCGGTCGGCCCGGATGCCTCCAGAGTCGTGATATCGCTCAGATAAAAAAAAAAAAAAGAACGGAATATTCAAGACTTTGAACGCACCAAGTTGTTGCTTCTGAGAGGTGAGTGTCTCAGAACTTCTTGAAATAATTTCTTTTGATGTGTGTGTTTTGTTTTATTTCTCCTCGAAATGTTGCAGCCATGCAAGTGCGCACAGTCGAGTGTGGGTGTGCGGGGTTTTAACAAGAAGAAATAAGACATCATCAAGGTGAAGAGATTGGAGTGATTTGCCTCTCCGTGACTTCACACCACCAAAGCGAGAAGAGAAGAGTTTATTTGGAGGAGAGAGAGAGAAAAAAAAAGTGATTCTGTGGCTGCGTCCAGCTATGGAGAGGTGCGTGTGCGTAAAGACGCGCGCAATGGAGGAGGAGGAGGAGGGTGGAGGTCGCGTTCAGGTTTCCAGATGTGTGAACTCAGCTGTTGCTTTCCACTCAGGTGGTCTCTCTCGGTTTTTCTCTTGTCCGTCTTGCGGGTTTGACTTCAGAGCTCCCCCCTTTTTCGCGCAGCTCTTGATCACCCCGGGATCGGCATCGGCGTTGACAGACCGCAGACCCGACGTGAAGCCACATCACTTCAGCCGCACTTAGCAATCGCTTTTCTTCTTCTTGTTCTTCTTCTTCTTCATATTCAATCAAACTCCGGACTGAAATCTTTTTAAACAAACTTTGAAGTGTTTCCTCCAGTCGAGTTGAATTGCTCCGAGCTCATGTGAGAGTGATCTCCGTGTAATTTCACTCATCTGTCTTTGTTTTTGTGATACTAACTTTTCGTCCCAAACTGCGTAAAGATGTGTTTAAAGAGCACAAACTAAATAGATTTGAGTCCCAGTGACGTCTTTAGATTTAGGCTTCTCAGTGCTGTCTGACCGGTATTGAAGCCAGTGGTGGCACCTAGTGGCAGGAGAGGTTTGTGAGGATGCTGCAGCTTTGGATCCTAAAACGTGATGAAAAACTTGTCTGCTAGTAGGACCTCAATTTGATCTGTAGTTAAAGGTGCATTCTGTTGTTTTGGGGAAGAAATTCCAATCAAAAAAGAGAGAGATCTGCGCAATGCATAAATAAACTTAATGAACCAACAAACATATTTTTGTTTTCGTGGCTGGACAAACCAAATGACCTTAAAGGACAACACAGTTTCATACTTTGTTTATATGTGGCGGACCCTGCCACCTTTCCAGCTTCAAACAGTGTTCTGGGGACCTTATTCTCCCCCGAGAGCAGCTTGTGTATTCATTTATGTAGAAAATAAATATCTGAGTTTGTGTTATGACCTAATTAATATTCTAAATATGAAAATTCGGAGTCTGCATTTCTTCCTCAAAACTACACAGTGCCCCTTTAATCGCTTAAAATAATCCGATTTTGAACAACTTTCCATCGCAGTCACTGCATTGGAATGACAAACTGCTGCAGTGAGCCGATCCAGGATGATGAGAGCAGCCCGGGATCAGGTGACTGAGGTGTGTTCCCCCCCTCTGTGGGGGGCCAGTCAGCCAGACTATGCCGCACTTTGCTGGGGGTACACACTCTGAAATGCTAAGCCTTTGTTAATGAGTATCTGCGTGTGTGTGCGTATGTGTGTGTCCTTGTCTGTGTGTGGTACCGGGTGCCAGTGCTCGTGAATCTGCATGTGTGTATGTGTGTGTGTGTGTGTGTGTGTGTGTGTGAGAGAGAGAGAGAGAGAGAGAGAGAGAGGTGTTTGGAACCAGGAGTTAAGCTGCTGTTAATTGGTTAGCCATTCGAAACCACATGGGAGAGTCGAATCAGGCAGTAGCTGAAATGATCGGCATGTTTGGCTTGACCGCTGCCCGAGATATAACATTGATTCTATGCTTTTAATGTAAACTGAACAGGGTCTTTTGTCTCTGGAGTCTTTATAATTAATGCTGTCATCCATAGTGACTCGTGTGCAGCCGCAGAATTAGTCTAAAGGGGCTCCGTGTAACAATTTGCGGTAATTCACATGTATTGATCACTTTTTTATTGGCTATACGTGGGCGGTTTGTAAGCTGACGTGGGAAATTTGACCTTCTCCGTGTCTCTCGGTTGCCTACACACGGCTGGGGATGATTTGTTCACATTGTTTATTACACATTCTTGAGTGCCTCGTCTTAGCGCCTCAGAGCGCAACCTTAGCTAACGTTCGCTAGAAATGGACGCCGCTAACATAAAAACTTACAGTAGGCTTCCATCACAACACAGGCATTCCACAGAGCCCCTTTAAGGAAATAGTTCAACATTTTGTGAAATACACTAATTTGCGTTCACATTTCTGACCGCTAAATATGTAGCTAGCAGCTAGAGCAAGCGGCCTATTAGCTTAAATGTGTGACACAGGGAAAGAGCTAGCCTGGCTCTTTTTGAACAGGGTAAAAAGCTCTTTGATTATAACATTATAACATAATATC